>NC_046164.1:3709088-3861588 GCF_011064425.1 Rattus rattus
CATTGGAAAATGTTTTAGGTAGTCTGGAAAGATAAACATGTGATTTCCACTAAATGGTTGGATTTAAATATAAATATAAGTTTATCAAAGAAATCCATATATAAAATTGCGAAGTATGACAGATGACAAACTGCGTAGGAGAAGCCTCTGTAATGGAGTCCTTTAATACGAAAACCATTCTCAGGTAATAAACTATGTTTTGTAATCCTTTAAAGTAAGTCATATGTATATGGCTTTGAGACAGGGTCTCTATGTAGTCCTCTCTTGGAACTCTTTATGTAGACTGTGTGAGTCTTGAACTTACAGAGATCTGTCTGCCTCTGCCCCCTAAGGTATCATGGTAGGTTTTCTTTGGGGGACTGGTGTTATTCTGAAGACTTGGCCAACTCCTTATGTAGACCATAGAAATCCACTTGCTTCCTGTCTCACTGTGTAGCCTGAACTCACAATCCCACGTGACCCCCCAGAAGTAGAGTCACGATCCGGTGCAGCGGTGTCAGGCCAGCTCCATTTCCTCTTGGAGGATGCATATATTCTATTGCCATACTGTTTGCTTTGGAGAGGCTCTCGCCTAAGTTCTACCTGTGCCTGCCTCCTAAACACTGGGATTCAAACACTTGGTGACCATGAAACTCTTAGAAAACTAGTGAACTTATGCTATGTTTTCATTCTCTTTTTTGTTCAGCAAACATCAATGGAATGTTCAATGAATAGCAACAGCTGTAAAAAGTCACATATTCAAAAACTATTACTAATACAAGACTTAGATAAAATATTTATGTTCTTCTACACTAATATTTACATAAGAAACCATACTGTATAACTGTATACCTGTAAATGTCAAATTCCATTACAAAAAAAACTAAAAACAAGACAAAGATTGTAACTGATCAAGAGTCAAGCACTGAGAAAAGCCTACTAGTCAATCCATGATGGAGGGGAGCCGCAGCAGCTGCTCTGCAGAGGATGCAGAGACAGAGCACTGACTGCAGAGACCGGGGATGGCCGCAGAGGAGAGCCGCTCAGGCTACAGCAATGGAGAAGGACATGAAAGCTCAGCGAGCCACGGCTCTGGCTTCAGTGTGCGCCCTTTAAGTTTTATATTAGAAAAGGACAAGAAAGAACGGTCTCATTGCACAGAAAAGGAAACAAAGTCAGATAAAGCAACTTTCTAATGGCCACATTAAACTGTAACTGCTAAAGATGGGCTTTTAAAGACCAAGAAGGACGTTCAATATAGCAAACTGAATCAGACACTCTGAGAGTATTCTGAGACTGTTAAAACACCTGTCCTTTCCTACCCACTGCTAACCATACGCAACCTACAAACAGGTTTAGGTATGAGGTGCAAACATTCTTTTACACTGATTTATAACAGTAATGCCCTACTTGAGTGCACAAAAATATACAAAATATGAAAAAACAAGCATAAAAAAAGGTGATCAGTAAAACATATTTCCTTATCATAAAACATATATTTAACTAATTAATTTTAAGCATCATTTTCAAAGTTCTGTCTTCCATGTTAGACTGACAAAGTAAATATAGGAGCCCACATGATCTTGTCAATGACTATATACAGAGTAATTTAAGTAAAAGCTATTAAAAAAAATACCTTGAATTATTTAAAGAAATAAAAAAAGGATATTTGAAGCTGAGTAAGGAGAGCTTTTAAACTCTTTAGGGAATTAGTTACAGGAGGTAGGAGGCTCACTCCAGTTTTTTCATCAATAACTTACAGGAACTAATGCTTGATAACATGAGAACTTCAGATTAAAATTACCTTGCTTTATAATCCATTACTAAAAACTGGAATATTAACAATGATTTTCAGTACAATAGAGCGTCTGAGAGGTACAGTACAGAAAGAATCTTCTACGGCAGACTTAACATCATATACTGGCCACACAGTTACTTTATTACTTTATCAAGTACCCAAGGTAAAATCTCAAACAGAGGGAAAAGGGGAGGGGGAAAAAAGGAAAGGAAGAAAAACAATTGTTTGTTTTTAGGTTTTTCAAGACAGGGTTTCTCTGTTTTAGCCTTGGCTATCCTGGAACTCGCTCTGGAAACCTAGCCGTCCTTGGACTCAGGTATCATTGAGTGCCTGGACTAAAGGTGTGTGCCAGTACCTACCACTGCTGGCGGCCGTCAGTCAAATCTTTATAGATAAACCAAAGTACATTTCAATTTACATGGCTGTTGGTTAAGCAGTAAAATTATTTCATCATTAATAACTTAATATATTCAGTAAAATCAGTTGTGCTTGGACACACATTACATTTGAAGATGTTTGGAAAACAAGAACTTAATGTTGCATTAAGGGCCCCTACACAGTATCTTAGTTTCCTAAAAATCAGCACACACTTCTGGTCAAATGCAATAGTCTCAAGATCAAAAGGACAAGGGGAATAATGAATATTCAATGCCAGGTTTTACTGGATTCTACTATTTGATCAATAATATAAATGCACATGGCTTTTGCAATTTTAACAGGGACTAAGCAGCATGAATGGTATCTCACTGAGTGCAATGGTGCACACTTGTAATTCTCCCTAACCAGAGGACAAACCCAGAAGGTCATGAATTCGGGCAAGCTAGGTCAAGACTCACAGCTAACGAACCAACCAAGACAAACAGCATGATTGCAGCTTTGAGTCAGGCTCCTAGCTGCTTCTCCCTCCAAGCAAACACCCAAAGTGCAGAGCCTCCTTCTCAGATAGTAAAGTAAGTGGCCTGGTCTGAGGATGAGAGTGAGGTTC
Source organism: Rattus rattus (assembly GCF_011064425.1). Classification (NCBI taxonomy): domain Eukaryota; kingdom Metazoa; phylum Chordata; class Mammalia; order Rodentia; family Muridae; genus Rattus; species Rattus rattus. Next base: position 3,711,851 of record NC_046164.1, read on the forward strand.
TGAGTCAGTGCACCGCTGCTCTTGCAGACAACCTAGTTCTTTCCCCAGCACCCACATGGCAGCTCATGGCTGGCTGTTTCAGGACATTCTGAAACAAGACAGAATTCTTCTGGCTTCCATAGAGACCAACATGCTTGTGGAACAGAGAAAAACATGCAGGTCAAATACGTGCACATAAAACAAACAAGAAAGGCGTGAGATAGTAGTGCACACTTAGAATCTCAGCATTAGGAGTGCAAAGACAGGCAGTTCTCCTGAGTTTCAGGCTAGCCTGGTCTATACAGTAAAACCCTGTCTAAGAATAAATTAACAAACCCATACATAAAAAGGAACTGTCATAGCTCTGAAGTACATGGTTTTAATGGTATATACATACATTCCTTGAAATTCAAATTATAAAAAGATGGTTTTAAGTTTTAACAGCATATACTTCACCCCAGGGACTCATCAAAATAATACAAATATAAACCCCAAACATTTTCTTTACCTTTCTTTAAAGGATTTTTTTTTTTTTTTTTTTTTTTTTTTTTTCCTTCTTCTGTGAGGGTACCAGGTCCCCTGAAACTGGAGTTACACACAGTTGTGAGCTGCCATGCAGGTGCTGGGAATTGAACCAGGATCCTCTGGAAGAGCAGTCAGTGCTTTTAACCAGTGAGCCATCTCTCCAGCCCCGTAACTTTACCACTTTCTTTTAACAGTCTCTCCTAACATACTTCTTAGCGTTTTAATGTAATCTTACTTCATTGATTTGTTCTGAGACAAGGTCCTCTGTAGTCCAAGACATCCTCAGAATTACGATGTAGCTGAAAAGGAACTCTGTTCTCTGCCTCTATCTCTTAGGCACTCAGACTGTAGGCTTGTGGCATCGGGACTGCCATCTTTTGGCCATTGTCGAGATAAAAACAAGCTAAATTTGCCAACTCCATCTTGCCCTGAGACATCACGCTCAACTTACAAATATATGAGGTGTGTGTGTGTGTGTGTGTGTGTATACATACTCCCGCATGCATGTACACATGGCATAGTACAAGGGTAGGTCACAAGGGTAGGTGGGTTTATTCTCCTACAATGTGGATTACAGTAATCAAACTGAAGCTATTAGGCTTGATGGAAAGCATTAAGGACTCTTGTAATGGACAGTCAATTAAATCTTATCTATTTAGTGAGACAGGGTCTTACTATGAAGCCCTAACAGGCCTCAAACTCATCTAGAAATCCACCTGCCTCCATCTCCTTAGGGCTAGAAATCAACTAATTTTTTTTAATGGAACAGCTTTTATTTAATAGAGTCTTTCTAAACCTAACAGTTCTCTTTTTTTCACCTCGTATATATTGTTTCAGATAATCTAAAGAAATAGTGTTTCTGTCCCCTCAATAGAATCTCAGTTAAAATTACATAAACTCAAAATATTTCCTCATTACCATATGTAATTCCACCAAAAGTTTTAAAAGTGGTATATAGTCAGGCGTGATGATTCATGTCTAATTCCAGCATTCAGGAGGCTTAAGGAAGATTGTTGGGAGACCAGCCTAGGCTATACAGACACCCTGTCTCAAGGGGAAAAAGTTTAATAATATAAGTAATAACATATAGAAACATAAAGTTGACTAATCACTTTTGCTGAGGCTAGACTGAACCCAGGACTTTACGTACTTCTCCACTGATGTAGTCTCAGCCCCAGCTGCTTCTTTTATAAACACCTCATCATCACCTCTTTAAGCAGCATACACCAATCCTAACTCTCGTTGTATTGAGACAGGGTGTGATGCAACCCAGAGTAGCTTCAACTAATTACACAACTAAGGATGACCTTGAACTCTTGATCCTCTCTATGAAACTTCCCAAGGGCTGGGATCACAGTTCTGGTTTCATTTTAATCTTGCATAAGTTACTTTGCTTATATCCTAATCTTTTTAAAACTAAAAGTTTTAGCTTGCTAGACCTGGCACTGACTTTGAAGGTCTGGGCTGGCCTTGAACTCATGCAATGTACTGATTATCCCTCTAAATGCTAGGATTAGGTGTGAGCCACCATGTCTGGCTTGATAGATTAATTATATCTGGAGTCTCTGACAACGTAGACTTGATGCGCACAATCACTAAGGTGGTGACGTGATTCCAGTGAAGCAATCTCTCCTGAGGGCGGAGCTTACCTGTGCATCGATGTCAATGGCAGGGTAGATAGGTAGCATGGCTGAAGGAGAGATGATGGGACTTGGAGTTGGAGTCTGAGGCTGGGAAACAGAAGCAGCGATACTGTGGGTAGGAGTGTTTGACATTGCAGATGCTCGTCCACTGACTGCTGTTGAACAAAACAACTGCACTTAATAAGGAGGAAACACTGTTAGCAAGATGTACTTAAAAGTATTAAATAGTTTTTGAAACAATGTCTCTAAGATGCTATTATAATATTAATAACTAATTTTCTGATGGTTTCTGATTGGAGAAGAGCCCCAAATTAGAATGTATATTGAGTAATCCACTTCCCATAAAATCCACCTGAAATACAAATTCTCTTTTAATGAAAGTAACCAAAAAATATTAATTCAAAATAATCCTGAAAACAAAAATTTTATGTACTAAAATTACATAGAAAAGGAATAAATGATAGAATGAAAGGGGGAAAGGTGATTTTTTTTTAACTTGCCAACTTCACACCTTATATTTTGGAGCAAATAAAAGTTACTTCACTTTTAGGATGGAAGATTCTCACAGTAAAACTATTCAAAACACTATATATGCTAACCACAACAGGGTAATAGTAACTTTGAAACCCTGTTGTGACAGTTCTCTCGACTATAAAAGTTTGATATCCTCACACAGATACAAATTTTCTTACATTAAGAATTACTCTGAGAGGAATAAAGTGTCTCACAATCAATCTGGCAATCGCACTGATAGGACAAAATAAAGGCTAGAAATAAATCTATTTTACACAATCATCCTCCCAGTGTGGATTGTGATGTCTCTATGTAGGAAATCTGCTGCAATCTTAGTTCACCCACCAGATGGTTTAAATAATGGCCAGGTAGGTCTGTACTTGAGGTGGGAGAATACTAAAGACAGAAGCAAAGGACAGGCTGAAAACTGGCTTAAGGGACTTTATTCTCCAGATAACTCAATTCTGAAGTTAAATGTGCGAACATCTTCTCTTCCCCCACAGTAAGAATGCTGCTGCAATACTATTAGTTTGGACGGGAATCTCTGAATAGAGTGTAGATGTGTGTTTCCCAAGTATTGTCGGCTACAGACAGAAAACAATTATGATTCACAGCTGAATCTGAAACCAGGCAAAAAGAACTTATCTTGCCACGAATAATACTGGAATTGATCTTTCAACAGTTAAAAACATGACTATCCATTAAGAAATCTACTTTACACAAAATCCTTAGGTCAGGCACAAACATACACTGTACATTATAGCAACACACACTCTATGATCGTACATTTTTAGTCCACTTAAATAAAGGTCAAAAGAAAAACAAAGAACAAAAAAACCAAACATAACACTTTAATCATTAGGAACCAGACCGAGAGAAGGGGGCATGTATGACTGATTATCTCACGACTCTGTTCAGTATTGTCTTAGTCACTGTCAATCTTGCAATACTGATCTGAATCTACCTCAAGATGGCTAGGATTACAGGCGTGAGCCACCACACAGAGTAAAGGATCAAATAATTTCACTGAAATTTTTTTACCTTATACATGAATTTCAGACTCATATAAAATCTACAGCTCTTAAGATAGATTACATGTTTCTTTTGGATAGGCTGTTAAAAACAGAAATGACTAAAGATGACCTTTAACTTCCACTGTTGCTGCCTCCACCGCCCAAGTACCAAGTTGACAGAACTGCACCATTACAACTAGTTTTACTGCACGCTGGGGACCAAACCCAGGGTTATGTGGACGCTGTATAAGCTGCATCCTCAGCCTTCACTGACTTTTTATTCTGATTTTTTAAATGGGTTAAAAGATTTGCAAATTAATCCACATTCCAACAGGAATACTGTATTTTAAAGAACATAATCAAACTACTTTTAATGTTTCAAATTAGTTCTTTTGATCTTCTCATCTAGAGTTGACAAGGAAAATCGGAGTGCCTCTAAACTGCTTTATCAGGAGTAAGCACCTGCTCACCACTCCACCAAGTACTACATAGTTAAAAGGAAAGGAGACACCTACAGAGCTAAAGGAATTCTAGTGTTAATCATTTTTTCCCGGTTTTTTTCTTTATATTTTAAAATTCAATTTAGAGAACGAAAACCACATGCTCGAGAAGTTAAAAGCAGGATTGGGAAAGTATAGAGACAAAACAAAAGCACATAGTAAGGGGAGTTAACCAAGTGCCTAGTTTTGATTTGGTGAGTATGAAGAATAAGGAAGGTTGAATGAAGAGTTAGCCAGCTAAGTACGGGGAAGAAAGAGAGATTCCTATGAGAAAGCTCACAAACGAGACCTAAGGAATACGGGAGACAGTGCTGAGGGAAGATCAAATGAGGCTGCAGTGCACAAAAAGCAACGTTAAGATGTGAAAACAATCCTTAGTGAACAAGTCTGATCAGAGTTGTTGCTCACACTATGAGAATTCAGAAAAGGGGTGTGTAAGAGTGCACAGAGGTGTGTGCACAGCATGTGAATATGAATGAGCTAAGTAGGAATTGATCTGCAGGCAGACAGTGAGATTATCTTTAATTCTGTTCTTTCTCCACTAGGCACTTCTCTTTACCCACACAGAAGAGCATGATACAACTGTAGCCTTTTTAGAAAATAGCATATTTGTCATAACCCTAAAAAAAAAGAACAAAACAAAAAACCCCAAAAACTTATGTTTAAAAAAAAAACTTTTATAAAGGAAAAAACCTTGAACACACAGACAGAAATTTTAAATTTTAAATGAATCAATAGAAAATGCTGCTTTACAAACATCTGATAATTATCATCAGAATTAATATTAAAACTTTTACAACAGCAATTGTTGACAACTATGCCCATGTACATCAGGTAAACTCCGATATCACATTAAAAACAAATTTCCAACAGTCATTGGTATAGAACAACCAAGTCTTCATTTCATCAGTAACACTTAACTCTAAAATCCTGTGGTAACCTGAGATAATAAAGAATTACAGTCTAACTTAATGATCTAACTTAATTTTGGATTTAGAGCTTCTATGCATTGCCATGCAAGTCAAGGTTTATTAGATATCTAATCATAACTAGCTAGAGGTGATTAATGGGACTTCAAGTTTTTGACAATCTTATACTCATGAGTATTAAGACTGTTACAACAGTTATTATTACTCATTACAAGCAATCTTTCTGGTGTAGTTTATTTTACTCTTAAAATTAACAGATGTTTATACTAGATATTGCTAAGAAAATTTTTAAAAAATATTAGTAATAAAATTTTTAAAAAATATTGGGAAACTATGAGAGTTTTTGAAATGCACGATCTTCATTACTTGGTTTCTCAGTTTGTTAAGGTGATCTTAACCTGAACATCTAAAAACTACACGGCATACTTTCTTTCAAGAAATAAACTTAATGTATGACTCCATCATAATAAATGTTTCTCAGAGAGGTTTAAAAGTAGAAATATTAAATAATAAGTAAAAATAAATAAATTTTTAAAAATGGGAAGATATCAGAAGAAACTTATCAAAATTCAACAGCTATTTACAATTTATTCCTCCATTCCTTATCAAGTTTCCTTCCTGATGAAGAAAAATTATTTCACTTAACAGAGCATCCTTATGACCTAAAACCCTATGAAATCTTATTTTACTCTGTTAGACAATTTACAAAATTAGTCCCAAATAAGCAGTATTAACACTCGTAAGTTGCAGTCCTTGTTAAAATAGAGTAAGATCTCACTGGCTACACATTTAAAAACACGTCATTTACCATCCTGTTAGGGGAACACACCTTCCCATAATACAGTCAGAAACACACTATACATTAACATTCACAAGGGATAAAAATTACTGACATACAGTAGAATCAGACTCTACTTGGTTGATACTTTATTAATGTTGTCAAAGTGTTTGTTTTGATTGTTGTTTGCTTGTTTTTAAATAGCAACCATGAGCTTGGTACATTAGTAGATACGTTTTGATTTTTTTTTTTTAATCACAAATAGACTTCCTAATATGCCCTACTACCTTTGTACCTCAACTTTTATCAATTTCCATTTTATTGGTGTGAATACAGAGGCAAAAATGCCAAAATTCAACCTCAGTCTTCTGAACTTAAAGTGGAAAAACAAAACCAAAAGTAAAAAACCAAGACTCAACCCACTACTGAAAAACAGGTTCCCAGCCTACTGAATAAGAGATTCGTTCATTTAGTGTGAACTAATCTCTAATCTGACCTGTAGCCATCTGAGAACTATTTAACGTGGTTTTCTAAAGACACAATGGGTCGAGTCCAAAAATAGTTCTCAAGTTGAGTAATGGTTTAAAAAAAAAAAAAAAAAAAAAGAAAGAAAAAAAAAATGCTGGCACACTCTTACTCGCCTTAAGCAAATCATATTTGATACCTGCTCATAACAATATAAACCCACCTGCCATGATGTCATCCAGCGTGTCATTGAGGGTCTGAGCAGGGCTGGCTACCATTAACCCTTGTTGTGTTTCAGTGAGAATTCCTTGCCCCAGCCCTGCCAACTGTGCTTGGCCCAGTACTGGCTGTCCAACTATCACTCCTTGAAGTTCTGTAAGATTTGCGATGGACCCTGGAGGCAAGGGACCCGCTGCCAGAGGCAAAGCTTGAGGCATCGCCAGAGGCTGGATTGGTGCAAAACCCATCTGAGCAGCAGTCTGCTGGGGTTCATCTTTAAGCAAAACAGGATCCACTTGCTGTAACCGTGCATAGTCTCCCTCAGGAAGCGGCTCTCCAACCCCAACAGAAGTAAGGAGTCCCAGATGCTGGCAAGACTGCTGCTGCTGCTGCTGTTGCTGCTGTTGCTGCTGCTGCTGCTGTTGCTGCTGCTGCAGCTGAATCCGCTGGGCTTTAACTTCTAGATACTGTTTTTTAAGCTGCTGCTGAGTTTTCAGTTGTAGCTCTCGCTCTACTTTCTGCAGTTCCTCCAGAATCTTTTGTTTCTTCTGAATTTGTTCCTCCCTCGTTTTGTTCAGCTCCTCGATCTTCTCCTTGGTGAGTTGGTCGGCATGAGCCAGCTCCAAGGACTGCAGCTGTGCATTTTTTTCTATGGCTTCTTTTATCCTCTGTTCCAGTTCTGTTAACTTTCCCTGAGCCTCTTCTACAATGCTCTCTGGAGACTGATTGGTGATGTAACCCTGTACATCCTGGCTGTTTGCTGGCAAATGGCTGTTGGACTTTTGTTTAGAAGCAGCTGTGTGAAAAAGAAACCCCCTCAGAAGTGCACATGAATGGCATCCTCATTACAGAGTTACTGTTGGGAGGGTTAGTGCCAACAGTTATGCACCAAGCTATCATATCCATGAAGGTGAAATGTACTGTTAAGGAGTTAAACACAAGTCCACCTTCTCTATCATCAATACAGAATGTATGTATTTTATGTGCATAGAGTAACATCTGGAAGTAAAGTTCAGAATTTTATAAATACCACTAGGCTAAAATTAGATAAAAGAGGGATGTAAGCTGTGACACCTAAGTGGTGCAGGTCACATAAGTCTAAGGCTACGTGTAGTATTTCATATGGTCAGAATGTAAAAACTCATCATGAGAGCAGAAAATGATTTTCCGCACTTAATAAAACATCTATTCCTTTTATAAACACACACACATACACACAAAGAGAGCCCAAACCACTGAGATGTACCAAGAAATTAAAATCCAACTAAAATATATGTCTTTGTTGGGACCTACCATCTTTAAGACTGGCCAAGGAGAGAGAGAAACTCACATGTTCACACAGCTACCTAGCCAATAGAGAACTGGGATTGAGCTTCCCCAGAAGAAAAGACGCTGGACTATCCCATCCTCTGCTATCATCTGACAGCCAGGAAAACAGACCGGTCTGGCTAACAGGTTTAGAACCAATCGAAAAGAATGCCAAGACAGTAGGCAGTGGTGGTGACTGAAAAGAGCTGCTGGGAATACATAGCATGCTTGTTGGTAAAAGAATACAAGTAGCCAAAACCAAGATGCAAAAAAATAAAAAAATAAAAAATAAAAAAAATTACACTCTCTTCATGTAAAACTTTTAAAAAGAAAAATTGATTAAACTGGTAGTTGGGGATATAATTAAGAACAGGCATGATATGATATACACAAGTCAAAAAATGGACCGTGGAATTCTAAGATATAATGAATGTATCTTACATATCTTTGAATATTAGCTGAGGAAAAAAGTATCCAAGATATAAATCTATGCTAAACCAGTTCTTTAAATTGAATTTTAATAGTTATCCAACTTCTTAATCTTTATTGCCTCATGTCACTACAGAGTCAGGTTGAGTTAAGAGTCGGAATTCCATCAAAAAGAGTCATCTGAACCTCTTCTGAGTTTCTCTTAGCACCTATTTCCCCTCCCAGAAACTTGTTTTTTACTCATTGGTTTAAAACAAACAACAAACAAAAAACATTAAATGATACCAACTTAGAAATTTGCTCGTTGGTGAAAATAATGTTTGAGGGCTAGTTTTGGTGTTCTTACTTTCACCTGTAAAACATAACTGACTCCAACACAGTAATCGCATTGCTGGTGAAGAGTAAGGCTGGTTTCTCTTTCATTTTCACCTGGACATGTAAGAAATAATCTTTAGAAGTATAACTGACCTTTATTCCTAACGGGAAGAGTAGCAGCAACGTTGGCAGGTGGCTTGTCAGGCTCCTGAGGTGGGACAACCATGGGCAGTGCTTGAACTGGTACTCGAGGTGCCTGAGGAGAGCCACAGTCATTCTTTAGCATATGAGCCACCACCATGCTGCTGACGCACAGCTGCCAAGCATACTTAATATGCCATTTCAGACTGTATCAACTGAAACGTACAGCACTATGCCAAACGTACATTTGCCTTGGCGTAATAATACAGAGGACTTAAAAAAAAGATAGAGTTTAAATGGAAAGTATTTATTGAAATGCTAAAGGAATTACAAGGTGCTTTAGTTTTGAATCTTACCCTATTTAAATCGTGGGATGGGGGAGTTAGCTGAGTGACGTCTGGTGGAGGGGCTGCAAGTAGATTATTAGGATAGTCTAAAAGATAGCAAACAACACTTGTGTGGCCACCTTTCGCTGCTTCTATCAACATGGTTGAGCCATCCTAAAAGAATGAATACAGAAGGGAAGTAAGCACACAGAAGAAAGCCACTGGGTCTCAGGTACCTAATACATACTTCATTTTCTATTAACACCAAATAGCTTCACACTCAGAAAGTCACCACAGGTGCGACTTAACGCACGGTGCTTTACACTGTTCGAGACCCCCCTGACCGCTTGAGTGCCTACTTTTAAACGGTGAGTAGGGTCTGCCCCATGCGCCAGAAGTAGCTCCACCACTGCCAAGTGACCGCCCGCACACGCCAGCGACAGCACAGTGTGGTCGTTATTAGCCGTGGTTCGGTTCACGTTTGCTCCTAAGACAAAGATGGAAAACAAAACACAGTAGTGGAGTGGAAAGACAAACTGTAAGTTCTATCCTTTTCAATTTATATGCAGATGTGTGTGCCTATAGAGACTAAGTGCCCTGCGTGCTTAGAGATGCCCTTGGTATCCACTGGAGGTAGAGTTCCAGGTGGCTATGAGCAGCTGTCTGCTGTGGGTGCTGGAAAGTGAACAGCCAGTGCTCTTACCCACGGACCCGGCTCTTCAGCACCAGATACACACACACACACACACACACACACACACACACACACACACACACACACACACACACACACACACACACACACACACGCGCGCGCGCGCACGCGCACGTGCGTTTGTGTGTGTATTATATATCATTGTTTTAATCAGGCCAGCTCAAAGAAGTTGATGATTTTCTCTTTCTACCATGTACGTGCCAAGCCTAGCTAGGCAGAAAATATACTTCCCCAATGATATCTGACTCACTCTATTGGCTGATGATTATGGAAAAATGTAATAATCATAAAGACTAAAGAAAATGGTTCAGTGGAGCCTCATGTACTCATTACCCAGTTCCATTGATTATAAACAGCCTCTTGTGTTTCGAAAACTTTAACTTTATTTTCTCTCCTATACAGAATTATTCTAAAGCAAATCCCATGAAAAAAAAAGGATATATTTCTCTTATAAATATTTTAATATGGGCAAGATAATACAAGGTTGTATTATACAAAAGACAATTACCATATTTAAAAAGTAAAATACAGAGACAGAAAAAAATGGCTCACTTAATGGTTAAGAATACTTTAAACTCTTCTGGGGAACCCAAGTTTGCTTCCCAGCACCCACACCAGGCTGCTCACCTGTATCTCACACCCTCTTCTGGCAGCTGTGGGCACTGCACTAAACCACAGGCAAAAACCATATATATGTATATACAATTTTAATACTTAATTAAAATAAAACCTACTTTAAAAAAGACAAACACTGTCTTCTATGGGCTAAATACATAAATACTTACAAGGAATAAAAAGATCTAGTAATGCTTTTTCCCCATCTTTCTGTATTAGAGAAACAAACAGATAAGCTTTCCCCTCAGTTTTCAGGGTCTGGTTACAGAGAGTGCGTTTGAGGACAGCAAAAGCTACAGCTCGCTCCAAACCCAGTCTCCAAAAACACGGAGCTATTTGGTACCATAGTAGTTCCCAACGATCTTTTTTTTTTTTTTTTAAAGATTTATTCATTTCTTATATATAAGTACACTGTAGCTGTCTTCAGATACACCAGAAGAGGGCACCAGATCTCTTTACAGATGGTTGTGAGCCACCATGTGGTTGCTGGGAATTGAACTCAGGACCTCTGGAAGAGCAGTCGGGTGCTCTTAACCGCTGAGCCATCTCTCCAGCCCCCCAACGATCTTATATTCTGACAAGTTTATTCCACTGCATGAGCTGTAACAACCACAGATGCTGTGTAGCCTTTCAGCGTCTGTGCCTTAGCATATGTACAGATGATACTTCGGAGGAGCCCTCCACATGAGCTTACCTTTGCTAATTAAGAACTGAACTGTGCAAACATGACCAGCTCTTGCAGCTTTCATTAAAGGAGTTCTTCCACCTTCTGATTCATGTTCCTGTTTTAAAACAAAAACATAAAAACCAAAACCAAAACTAAACAGTTGTGTAACTCATGGGAACAGTCAACTATTCTTTTCATAAAAATCAAAAAGTGGACTTACTTTTGAACATAGATATGTGTATATCCTATCATGTAATAAGCAAACTAAGAAGAATATCTGCTGTAATAATTTGAAGCCTACAGTAGGTGACTACGCACACCAGTTATCCTAGGTACCAGAAGTAGATGGTCGACCTAGCCCTTTTTTAACCGCTACATACCTCAGGTATGCACAGGACAGTGAAACGCCTCCTTTAGTCACCTGAATGATCAGATTATAATCTCTGCAAACACACATAACTTTTTAAAAGTCTCATGTAGCAAAGGCTATCCTAAAAACTCCCTGAGGAACTGAGGTTCCGTTTAAATTCCTAAGTGCTCCTGTGGCACTAGCTCTTCCCCACACAAAGGTACCTGACACCTTCTAGGCTCTCCGACTACTCTGACAATGTTTTTCCAATTATGCATCTCTTTTTTCACATTTCAGGCCTCTCTTTGCAAACGCCATCCAGTAACACTCACAGATAACTACCTGCACCTTTGACCTTCCTTACTTCCTGTGCATTCCCGATGACACTGCTTAACAGCCTGCACCGAATGCATGGTGCAGTATACTGTACCTTCCTAAGGAATTTATGCATAGAAATACTTATGTCTCAACACTTCATGATGCTTAAAATACAGGGAATTTCCCCCAACCTACGAAGAAACGCTAAGCCGCATGTGCCTTAAATGAACAGCTAAGAGATGCATCTGTAGGGCCACCCCCACAGGAAACTGCTCTCTGTAAACAGAGGTGCGACTAGTGACCTGGGTAACACTACAGAGACAAGAGCAAAGACTACTGTGTACAACAATCAGGCAAAAGACAAAACTAAAATCATAACAAGGAAAAAGCTAGCAAAGTTAGGAGAAATTTGGATTTCTTGGCTTTGTTTGATGAGGCAGTCTTACCATGGAGACAGTGAACTCAGGTAGCCTTGGCTGGCCTTAAACTTTTAGGCATCTGAGTACACAGGCATGTGCTACAATGCCTTAACTCTTGTCTCAATTTTACAGATAAAGATTTAAGTGACAAAGCTTACCAGATCTGCACCTGCCTGGAGTAGGACGTCTGCTACATCTGTGTGGCCATTTTCACAGGCGTATGTTAAAGCTGTGTCCCCCGTCGCTGTCGTTGCATGAACATTAGCTCCTGCAACAGTCAGAAATGATTACTGACAGCCATTTTTAAATATGAACATAAACCTATTTTTGCATGATAGCCCACAGCTCCTAAGTCAGCCAGAATACCCATTTCCATGTCTAGAATAAGCACACCAACTTCTTTAATAGAGGGTGTGGGGGAAATCTGCAAGAAATGGCTCAGAAGGGAATACCACTTAGTGCCACACCTGACCACCAAAGTTTGGTCCCCAAGACTACATGGAGGAAAGAAAGAGCTAACTCCCCAAGTTGTCCTCTACCTCTTCACATATGCACAGCGAGTGGCATGTCTACTACAACAAACGAAGTGATTTGTGTGTGTGTGTGGGGGAAGTACTTCAGGTTAAAATTACAAGTATTTCCTATGACAGGTAAATTACTCAGAACATACACAAAGCACATCCTATCTAATCTCTTTGAAACATATTCTGCGTACCATTTACAACATAAAAAATATTTGGATGCTGTAATACTTATTTACATCATACAATATATTCCCAAATGCAAAAACAGCATACCTGCAGCTAGTAAGTATTTAACTAACTCCAAGTGACCCTCCTGAGCAGCTTCCATCAAAGGCGTGGAACACCCCAGCTCTATATCAGCTCCAGCCTTAATCAGAAAGTCCGCCACTTCCAGAAAGCCTCCACAGCAAGCCAGGGTCAAGGCAGTTTCTTGAGTTTCTTCTGTCTGTGCATTGATATTTGCTCCTAAAATAAAGACTGTACTTAAAGGAAGTTCATACATTTACTCAGATATACAAACAAAACATCACTGTTTCCTAATGAACTCTACCTAAGAGGAATAGAGATATCTATTCCCTACTCTTGGCAGTAAAAAAATAAAGTCAAAAAGTACATTCATTGAGTCTTTATTTGAAATATTTGTTTAAAAAGATGCCAATAATGACTAAAAGGAATCATAACATTACCCAGTTCCCTCATATAAAGAGACAAAATAGATAAATACTGTATCAACTACAGTATCAATCAGTTACAGTAGCTAACATTAAGGCATTACTATTTACTGGTCAATATTCGAAGTACAGATTGTTAAGGTACACTTTTTTTTTAAACAAAATTTGAATTTAGAGGAGGGGCAGTGTTGGAGAATGAACCCAGGCCTGCCATGTTAGGCAGCTGTGTGCTGCTGGGTGGAGACCAAGCCCAAGGTCTTGAGAACACCGAGTAAGTGTTCTATCCCTGAGCAGCACATTCCTAAGGCCTTATGTTGGTTTTATTTTCAGCATCATTTTACATAAAGCTGAAGAAGCTGAGGTTAATTCACTTAATTGAATTACCATAGGCAACAACATTACCATCATTACTCTTGCCACCACCATAGCTGATTTTAATTAGCACCATATGACAAAGCACTGTTGTAGGAGCTTCCTGTGCCTCCCCCACAGAAACAAAACTGACTAAAGTAACAAAATTACCATGCTCTGTAAATGATTCAAATATTTAAAAAAAAAAAAATCCCCTTTTCAAAATTGGTTCCTTAGAGTTCTAGTCAAAAGAACCTATACACAAATACAAGAAATGTGCCCTTTATATTAAATGGATCAAATTGGATGAAACTACTGGATGAAAAAAAAAAAAAGGCTATAAATCCAATGGGAAATTAAAGTAATTTAAACTACTATACCATCTCAGTTTTTCCACAAGTTCCTTATGGTATGAGCAACAGTTTCTGATGTACCTGGCTTCTGTTGGTTTTCTGTGCTGTTTTGTTTTTCCTAGACAGTGTCTCCATATGAGCCCTGGTTGGCCTCAGCCACCTCACCACTGTGGTTACAAGTGTGTAATCCTCATCTGCGATTACCCTTCACAGCAGTGTTTCCCACGCTCTTCCATCAGGCCCCACTTCCTCTCCCTCATTACATTAGGCTTCAAGAACTGTACCTCAGATTACCTCACGAAAAATGTCCACCTGCTCTTGATTTTTGTTCCCTTATTTTCTTATGGCACACAATATTGAAAGTTCTACATCGAAGAAAGTTCTACTTCCTTTCTTTAACTTTCCTTTACTTTCCTTTCTTTAACAGGTATGTGCGCATTTTACAGCAGACAGAGTAAAGTGTGAGAGCAAGAGCTCAGGGCACATGTTAGGTAAGTGCAGAAATTCAATCCTAACACAGACTTGTATTCTGTAGATCTGTTATCTAGTATTCGCTAGATGTGCTTACCTTGGCCTAGAAGTAATGCCACCATTTCTTCATGCCCTTCACGAGCTGCCTCCATCAAAGGAGTATAACCTTCATCATTGACCTCTTCCAGGCTAGCTCCTCTTTCAATAAGTAAGGCTGCAAGTTCCACATGCCCTCCACATGCAGCCAAAGTCAGTGGAGACTCAAATGAATCAGCTGGCATGTTCACTTGAGCACCGCTGTCCAGAAGCAACCTAGCCACTTCAACATGGCCATCCTATTTATAAGCAATTAAAAAGAAAATCCAGTCAGCACCTTCAAATTTAAACAGTTCTCAATTACCATACACTGAAGTGTGCTGATGTTCACTCATGCAAACATAAATGTGCACCTGACACTTCAGTAACTTCATGATGTGTTGCCAGCACCCTTTTATTGTACAGAATTCAAAGATAGGAGCTTGAGGATTTAAAGCAAAGAGAAGAATGATGCCTATAACCAAGAAGCTTATCAGCCATCGAGAAAGCAATGGAAAGTTCATGAATTACCACAAACTAAGGCCACACAGTGCCTGCGAGCTCAGTGGACAATTAACTGGTAAGTGGCAAACTTCAGATATAGAAAAACAAATTTCCCTAACATCTTAAACTTGTCATCCTAACATGTCAAACTGGGGGCTGGAGAGATGGCTCAATGGTTAAGAGCACTGACTGCTCTCCAGAGGTCCTGAGTTCAATTCCCAGCAACCACATGGTGGCTCACAACCATCTATAATCAGGTCTGGTGCCCTCTTCTGGCCTGCAGACGCATACACGCAGGCAGAAAGCTGTAGGATTGATATATGTATGTATGTATATGTATATATATATAAAATAAATGTTTAAAAAAAAGAGTGAGCAAACAGCTTCTTAAACAGCAGGGAATACAATGTACCACGTGTTAAATGAATGGACCCTATGTGCACGAGATATTTTTTGTTGTCCATTATTTAAATACAAGTGAAAAGGAAAAGAAGGTAGCTTATCTTATTACTGGCAACTACTTGAAAATTTCTTATCCACTCTGTTTTTCTTTGAATAACTAGTTTCTTTTAATTCTTCATATACTTCCTCACACATATTTCACCTTGTTCTGAAAGTCGAATCCACTCTGGCCTAAGAATAAGACGTACTTGACAACTCTAATGTCTTACTTCCAAGTAACATTGCTATTTTAGCAATTTTGAAACTTCCCATGAATCTAAATCCAAGTCAGACCTTCAAGATTTTAGCCAGACCTCCAAATGCCTCGCTTCTAGTCATACACCTTTTCATTACATACATCCACCCTCCCACCCACCCATTATTTATTGTGACTGATAATAACTGGGATTACAAGTCTGTCTGTTTACCTAACTGCCTGCCTGCCTATCTATCTATTATCTAATTTATTGGGACTGAGTATCAGGTCCATGCCCAAATATTTGCATTTATTTATGTTATTTCTAGTACATATATTTATAAAAAATTCCTCTTTGTCTAAATATCGGGTATTTTCATGGCATAAGGTAGTAACAGTGACTCAATTTCCTTACTAGAAAGATTACTGAGAACGTCAATATTGTTGCTGTGGGGGGGGTCTTACTTGATCTTCGTAAGAACATCGGACAAGGAACCCAAAAGAGAAATTCTTTAGAGCAAACACGGGGATGACAATAAAATAAAAATATGTAATTCAAGTACTAAATGACAACTGTGTAACATTTCTCAGAAATCTTTTGATACTGTTTTATACATCTGTTTTGCAGTCTATAAATTAAGATGTAAAAATTTAAGAGTATTAAATTTCAAGGACAAATTCAAATTCTAAAATATAATTGTTTTTTATTTCTGTTTATAAAGGTGTACAAAGGTGTGTGCATGTGCATACATACATTTGCCTTTTTGAGATAGGGTCCTCTCTACATAGTTCTGGCTGTCCTGAAACTCATAGAGACCCAAGGTCTCTGCCTTCTTATTGCTGCGATTGAAGGCAGAACTCTTGTCTGGCTGTTCTTTATATTTTGAAGGAATCTTGTGAGGTAACCATGGATAAGCTGATACTCACTATGCAGTCCAATCTTGCCTCAAAATAACAGCAGCCTCCCTGTTTCAACTTCCTAACTGCTTAGATTACTTATCACTAACAAGTGCAGCTTAAAATTAAGAATTCAGCTTAAAAATTGGAGCTTTTGCAACACAAGAAAGGCTATTTACTTCACAGTCGCTCTCCCACTCCCACTAGTATCCACCTTACCATGCAAGCCTCCATTAGAGCAGTGTGCATTTCATCTGTCTTATGCTCTTGATCAGCGCCTGCTTCCAAAAGAAATCGCACCATCTCTAGATGTCCTAAATCAAAATTATGTTCGATTACTTATTTATTTTCAAAAACTATTCTTAAAACAAAAGTGATATATCACTTTTGGTGTGGATAAACAAAGATGACATGTCCCAACATGATCTTTCTGTAAAAAAAAAAAAAATCCTACCACACTATACTCATTTTCAATTATGTGTTTGTACTCTGAATGCAGTGCCCACAGAGACCAGCAGAAGCTGTCAGATCCCCTGCAGCTGTAGTTGTGAGCTGCCAGGCAGGTGTGTGCAAACGGAGGTCAGGTCCTCTGAAGAACAGCAGTCAGTCTAGCGGGGAGCAGTCTCTCCAGCTCCTGTGCTGTATACACGTTAGAGAAATAGGCTGGGATGAAAACCACTGACGCTACTACCTCTATGAGACCAAGTGCTCAAAACTACAATAACTAACAAACTTCCCAGGCCAGGGTAATCTCATTTATAACTTGTAAACACATTTATGAAAATACTGTTAAAACATCATTGAATTATATGCATTCTTTTACTACTATATACATACGATAGAAATACACAGTTCCAAAGAAACTTTATTTTAGCTCAAGAAGTGACTAAAAAGTAGACCAATTATATATAAATAGTACTGTGGATAATATATGCGAGTAATATGAAATGAGCTATAATCAATCTGTAATCTACTAGAATTAGACCAGAAGGGAAAACAGAGCCCTAGACAAGCTAAAACAAGACAATAAGCACACTATCTATTACATGGTGATTAGGCTGACTGCCCCATCGAAGTATCAATACTCAGTCTGTGTGCGTCAATGCCTTTTCTATCTTGTCAAACTCTCAGGAAATCCCACTAGAAACAAAAGAAGCTAACCCTTCACTGACCCCTGTAAGTATTCAAGGTGTAACCCTTCACTGACCCCTGTAAGTATTCAAGGTGTGCTCCACTAGCTTCTAATTCAAGTTCGCAAGCTCAGCCTTAGATGCTACTTCTTCAAGGCAGAATATGCTGCATATGAAGTGTGAGAGACACGAGCCACCACAGCATGCTCTAGCCCGCTGGGAAGAAGTAATGCAATGGAACCAGTTCTGGGTTCAGAAGTGTTTGTCAAAATGTTCCAAAGCTTCACTCCTCTAATGCAATAATGAACTTATCCTGTGCCTAACTACCAAC
This sequence comes from Rattus rattus, assembly GCF_011064425.1. Classification (NCBI taxonomy): domain Eukaryota; kingdom Metazoa; phylum Chordata; class Mammalia; order Rodentia; family Muridae; genus Rattus; species Rattus rattus. The sequence continues at coordinate 3,729,961 of NC_046164.1, forward strand.
CAGGAGAGGGACTTCGACTGTGCGGGCTACATGAAACTCTGCTAACATTACACACTCAAAATTACACAATTTAAATTTTATCCACTTACACACTGAAATATCATTGGGTCTTATTTTTAAAGGAAATCAGATCTAAAGTCATTACAAGATCTTGAGCACACTTAAAAGGCAAGGAAACTAGGCTGAGTATCTGAGCAGAGTGCAAAGGTTAATTAAGCAGGCACTCGATGACAAGCTTATCCAGAGTAGCAGAGCTGAAGGTGAGTGCCTCCTTAAACTGTGTGCCTGTACTTGCAAACCCTTTGTCTTCCTACTTCAGATCAACACTAACTGGTGCTGTCTGAGCTAACTGTGGCCTGGCACGGAGACAAGCACCAAGCTGCATGCTCATCACAAGAAGGAAGAGAGAAAGGCTCACTGCACAGCCATGTATTTGTCGTACCAGTGGAGTATGACGAATGTGACTCCGGCTCTTTTGAGAAATCACTAATGTTGACTTCTTGTAGGGAGACATATTTGACTCAACTAAGAATCAATAGTCCATATTAGTAATATTTCCAGATATTTGGCATTTAATTATCATGTACCTTCTTGCACAAGGTAAAATGCTTCCAAAATGCAAAACCATCGAAGAGTGTAATAATCACATTAAAATCATAAGCTTTCTCTGATAACAGCTTGTCACTTTCATTGACAGTATATACAATGTTGAAACTACATAACATTAAATATACGTTATAGAACAGTTTAAACAAACTTATGTCTATTGACACTATATACCATGTTTCATTGTTAATTTAGGAACTGACTTTAATTTCTATTTTATTTCAAAAAAGATTTATACAATACCTTTATAACAAGCTAACGTAAGGGCGCTCTCTTTAAACTCATTGGAATGCGTATTGATGCCAGCTCCATTTTCTAGCAGCAATCTGGCTACTTCCACATGCCCAGCACTTCCAGCTTCCATAAGAGGTGTGTGACCATTCTCATTATGGTCCTCAATACTAGCACCGGATTCCAAGAGCACCTTTACAACATCTACATAGCCTCCAGCACAAGCATAGGTAAGGGCTGTGTTGCCTGTGTAGGTAAGAAAACGATGAAAAGATGTCAGCATCACTCACAGACGCACAAACACGCATGCATGTGCACCTCCGCCCAGTAAGATGCTTCTGCGTGTAAATGCACATACCATCACGCTATGACCTGAGTTTGATCCTAGGGACCCATACGTAGGAGGATGAGAGGAGGAGGAGAAAAAAACTAACTCCAGGAAGTTGTCCTTTGATTTCCCACATACACCATAGCACATGCATACATGCAAGCACATACATTAAAAAAAAATAAATGTAAAGCTTTTTTTACATAAATTTACATTTCAAAGGCTAGAGTGGAAAACTGTATCCATAGTAAACATTAATAGACACAGATAACTCCATTACTTGACTGAACTTTTTATTTCTTTCTCCTGAAATCAACTTCCTATCCTCCCTTTCTATTTAACCTCAGTATCAAGCTGTGCCTGGTGGTTTGGGTCATAATCTCAACTATCAGAAGACTAGAACAAAAGGATTAAGACTTAGGGCTGGCCTCAGCCATGCTGAGCCTAAGGGAGCCTAGACAGCTTGGGTAGTGCCTGGCTTGTGGGGAGGGACTGAGCTCATTGAGCAGTGCTTGCATAGCAGGTCAAGATTCTGAACTCAATCCCTTGTAGTGAGAACAACAGGACAAAATACATGTGAAATTATAGAAATATCAGACAACTTATCAAGTTGGAGACTTGAGATGACAGGGAAGCCAAACCCGTGATATCACAAAAAAATAGCTACTTGAACACAAGACCTGAACAATAATTCTAATAGACATATAAACACTGAAATAAGAAATCTCACAGAATCTCAGCCCTAGACCACGGTACGCAACTAATGACTGCTGACAGTGAGAATTAGCACTTTCCAAAGATGAGCCCTCTAACTGGCTATCTAGTAACAAGTGCACTGCTAAATTAATATACTCACAACTACACTAATAGAACTCAGTAAGCCATATTTATATATAATGCATATAGGCAATAATTATAAATAGCACTGTCAGTTTGAGAGTGAATGGCAAAAAGGAACATGGGGGTGGGTGTGGGAGGGAGGGACATGGAGGGATTACAAGGGAAATGGTTAAGTAATGGAGGCAGGACAAAAAACGGAAAAGCAATGTACTTATATTTTAATTTAAAATTAAAGAGGAAAAAATTCTTGGAAAAAATTTCTTTCCTGAAATTAACTTTTATACTGAACTTTAATCAGAAAAATGTTTCATAAAGCATTGTTTAATAAATGTTACTATACCCAAAACCTATCATATATAACCCACATACTAACTGATCAATGTCCAAAGATTTCAAAATCATTCATATTTTTGTTTTTGAAAGATGTTAGGCAGTTCAGGCTAGGCTCAGCTCACAGAACTCTGACTCAGCCTCCCGGGTCCTAGGATAGCAGGCATGAGGCAAAACAATGAGCAAAAGAATCCCCATGCAGTGATAAACTCCCCAAGTTAACAGAGACTCCAATTTAGTAAGTAAAAAAAAAAAAATTATGTAGACTTTTATTCAAAACACAACACATTTGATTTTTTTTAATCTGAAGAAAACTCACAAAATACAATTTCATATAAATGTTAGTTAGACCTGGAGTTGACCCTACCTCCAGAGAATTGGGGGCCATTGGACATGTTTTTAGAATTTTTTTTCCATTGGCCACAATTTAGCAAAATCAGGGGAACATGGTAAAGTCCTTGTTCATCAGATCCACTATCTCACACTTGCAGTAAGAGGAAGCCAGGCGTTGAGAAGTATAAGCCACACCCTCCCGTGGCTACAGAGCAGACTTTCACACTGAGTGCTTCATATATTGAAAAAGAACCTAAGAGTGTCTCATAAGCAAAACAGGAGAGGTTTCTTTATACTATTATAAATTATATGTTAATTATAGAATATATAAACCTTATAGAAACATCCAAACACGTAGTCCTTCTACACACTTAGGGAGCTGTTATATCTGTACAAATGAATAATCCATAAGAAATTGTTACTACAAGGTAGGCCACAAGCAAGTAAGTAAGAAGGCAGCACCATGACCTGTTGAAGACTGTGCATTGACATCAGCTTTATGAGCTAGCAGCAACTTCACGATTTTGACGTGTCCTCCATTAGCAGCAGCCATTAAAGGTGTGATGTCACCTTTGATTCCCCTGTCTTCCACATTTGCGTGCATTGCCAATAAAACCTTGACAAAGAAAAAACAGTCTACAGATTAAGAAAATAACCTGAAGGTTTTAAATATACTTATTTATATAATACCCATGTAAACTCATAAAATTCCTCAAAGTTAAAAATATACAAGCTGTATGTAACAATGTACTAAAATTAGCATAATGGACAAAAATGTTCATTCTTTTCTTAGTAGATGAGAGAATTCTTTTCAAGGCTTATTTCCTAGCACAAACCTGTGCAAGCTCATAGTATCCAGCAGAACAAGCGAGACAAAGGAGGCTCTCCCCTTCCTCAGTGTGCTCGTTCACACTTCGGCCTTCAATGAGTAATTTCCGCACAGCATTTACATCTCCTTCTGAACAGGCTTCTGCCAAACTGCGGCTACAAAGAGAACAGTAAAGACCAGCATCACCTCGGGATGACAGAAAAATCTGCATCGTACAAGTACTGGTTTTTCAGGTCATCTAATTAAAATTAACACTATTCTAAAATGCTTTCAATTATGTACAATCTAATAAATAGTGAAATCATAACAAAAATTAAAACAAAAATATAGATTAAACTTTTGTTCAACTACTAGAAATTTTATATGAAATTAAAAAAATTCATAAAATATGTAAGATGCCTACTAATTATAAAAGTCTACCCAAGTTCTTTCATCCATAAGAGTCTCAGACACAAGATGGCAGCAGGTAATGTTAATAAATGAGTAACTGGAAAGTATTACTTCTACAACCGCCTCAGGGCCAGTGTCCTCTACCTTGGTAAGACAAAGTCTGCTCACTGATCTATGACAGGCTATCGGGCCCCCAAGCTTCCGGGAATTCTCTCATCTCCACTTCCTGTGCCTGGCTTTACTTGTGTTTTGGGTATTCACACTCATGTCCCCACCCTTGCTAAGCAAGAACTTTACCCACTGTGCTATCTTTCCACACAGCTTTCTGTTCAAGTAACGGAAGAAAGAATGAAGTCAGCAAGGACTGAAAACTACAACGTACTAACAATACTTCTTCATGCTCTACAACACATCCATACTTTATGTATGAAGTACGACTTTTATTATATTGCATTAAAAAACCTTAAAACATTACTTATACTGAATCCTTACTAATTCTAAAACCACAGATACAAGGAATTATGAGACCCAAGTTAAAGTCTCCTGGCTTGACATTCAGATTATTAGAAACAAGATTTATGATTTCTTTTTAAACAATAGAAAACAAATAATAAACCCCATCCTTTAAAATGATCTAAATTATACAAGTGAACCGACGAAAAGTAGTAACTACAACTGAGAGAACAGCAGTTACTTCTCTGTCACTAACACATGAAAAGCAACATAAATGAAAGGTTATGTGTATGACTCTGTACAGGCCACTTGTGGGAGACGTCAGCACCTAGTATGGGCGTTAGGTACTAACTCAGTGCCTCTGAGAAGAGCAGCAAAGTCTGTTAACAAAGGACTGCCAGCCAGTCCCTGCCAGCCTCAGCATTCCTCACACGACTGCTGCACACTTACCCATTTGAAGCTATCACTCTCAGCTTACTTAGACAACTGATGCTAATTTAACAGGTATGGTTTCTTATGCATACACACAAAAAAGGTATCTTGTTAGGTAAACACGGTATCAGGCACAAGAAAAAGGCTTAATAAATATTAGTTATCATCATTCCTATGAAAATCATGTGTATATGGAACACAAACAAAGCACTCACTTGTCCGACTGCCCTGCATTTGCTGTGCTCTCAGCTCTCATCCGGGTAAGTGCAGCAGCAGCTTCATCCAACGCACAACTGACAGACGACGTTAACCTCCGGAGCACTTCAGGGTCTGCGAAGGCTTTACCATCCGCCGTGGATAATTTGCCTATTCCTGTTACAGTAGGTTCACAGCAATATGGAAAAACCCAAGTGGAAACAAAGTAAAACTCAGGTTACTAAAATCTGTATGTTAACAAGTAACCTTCATCTACTATACTGGACGTACATGTCTATGATCTTTAGGTAAATAACTCTCTTGAACCTCAGAGTTTTATCCATGCCCTATGTTCTTGGATGCATGATCTAACACACACTGGTTATCAGGCATGGGTCTTTCGCTTATGCTCACACAGACAGGCATCTTCTCTGACGTATCTGCATGTCTTTGAGAGAAGAACTCATGTTCAGAGGTTGCTAAAAGATGCAGGTATTGACTCATGAACTACCTACTTCTATCACCACATGCAGAAAATAAAGTCAATATAGAAGAGAACAGAGAAAAGAGAGTTCGAAAATAGTTTTTAGCTTGCTGATGCCACGAAAGACATTTACTTTTTAGAAAATGCCTATTCTTGCTTTAAGACAATAGATAAAAGAATATATAAAAATCTATATAACAATCTCTTAAAAATTTAGTCCATAAATTTATCACATATACTCAAAATCTAAAATTATTTAGAATAGCAAAAGAAATAATGCAAAAGTAGAAGTAGCAAACATTTCAAAGAACATAACTGTTACTTTTCCACATAGCCTTAACAAAGCAAGCTTACCATTACTAATATCACTGTTTTTTGTGCTGTTTAAAAACCTTGGACTGGAGAAATGGCTCAGTGACTGAGAGCACTTGATGCTCTTTCAGAGGACCTATCTGTTTACCAGCACCCACACCAAGCAGCTCAAACATCTATACGTCCAGTTCTAGGGATTGGACACCCTTTTCTGACCTCCATGGGTACTTGTACTTATATGCAAGCAAGCAAACACACACACACACACACACACACACACACACACACACACATATCTCAAGCCCAAAGATGTGGTGATCTAAAATCTACTTTCTGTACAGACCATGCAAGTAACATATATATGCATCAGCACTAACAAAAAGGCCATGAACTTAGTAAAAATAAGCAGCTCTGCAAAATAACAATATTTTATAAAAATAGGAAAAACACAAAATTCACTAACCTTATGAGTTTGAGTTTATATTTGTTTGCTTTTCGGTCTATAAAAATTTTATATCAAATATTGTATCTTATAAAACCAAAGATAAACCTGAAAAGCATCTATGAGTTCACCAGTAACAAGATGTTTTCAGCAGTCAAACTTCATTTCTGCTAATGAAAATGTCCCAAAGATAAAGACTATCTTGGTCTGATGGGATTGAAACCTACAGTACAACTTGGCATTCCTAATGCTTCAGGTCACAGTGTAAGCTCAAGTCCATTATGGCACCATTGAGATCAACTTCATAGATTTCAGAGTTGAGAATTTCAGACTGCGTTATCAACTCCAGTAAATTCCAGTCAGAAACAGCAGAAAGAAAACAAAACAGTCTAGCACAAAGTGACCACTTTTAAAAATCAATGTCAATATTCATCTATAACTCCTAATAAATTCTTCTGTTTTTCACACCAGGGTCTTTACTTTGTAGCTCAGCCCCGGCCGGCCTCCTGAATACTGAAGAATGAATGGTGGGACAGCAGGGATCCACTACCATGTATACCCACAAAGGCAACTACTGGATAATCAAGAGGCAACAAAAATATTAATAAAAACTAATCAGCCCGTGGTAAATTACAATGACCTTACATTATTAAGCAGTGTGGTGGTCTGAATAGGAACGACCTTCACAGACTCCTATATTTGCATCCTTATCTCGTAAGGCGTGCAGGAATAGGAAGTGTGGCTTTTGGAGTAAGTGTCACTATGAGGGGGGCTTTGAGGTTTCATATGCTCAAGCCACCTATGCCCTGTGAGGGACTGGTGATCAAGATGTAGACCTCTCGGCTCCTCTCAGGACCACACTACCTACACACTGCTATCCTTCCCACCATGATGATAACAAACTGAACTTCTGAAACTAAGCCAGGCCCAATGAAATGTTTTCCTTTATGAGAGTTGCCCTGGTCATGTCTGTTCACAACAACAAATACTAATACAATTAGCAAAAACCAAAAATAGAAATGGTATATGACCAGTTCACTCTACCCAACTTCAAACATTTAATTGGCTGAACCATTGGAGTACAAAACTTAACACAGAGAGCACGTTATGACATCTATGTCTGATTTAAGGATAAGAGATAATAAATGTTTTCTCCCTTTCCTCATAGATCTTAAAATAAGCTGAAAGTAAAAGGAATTCCATCCTTGATAAAACTAAGATACATCTTTAAATCTAAGCTACTACTGGGAAGGTAAATAGAATAGACTAAGTTGATACACAGCTAGTAAGAGAAACAAGGTGATTATAAACTCAGAACTTGAGAAACATCAAACTGGATAGGACCTAACTAGGTAAGGAGGAACAGGGAGGAGGAGCAGAGGGACACAGTACTCCTGCTCTGTCCTCAGCACCCTATCTCCCCTCATGGGACCAGCATGTGGGCAGTCAGGCTTATTATGCAAAGACTAGAACTTGCAAGTAATCTCTCAAGAAATCCAACAGACTTTGAGGAAAAGACCTACACAATAAAACATTAGGTGATCCCAAAGAAATAAAAGCTTCTATGTGCAATTACAGCTAGGAAAACCAAACTGTTCCTAAAGAAAAAAGAAAAAAAAAGAAAAATTAAATGACACTGTTATACATACCCTATATCCTATTCTTTTGTTTTTTCCCTCGTGTTTATTTTTTTACAAGTTTTTAGTGTTTGACTGTATGCATATGTGTATCATGCCCATGCATGATGATGAGAGAGGTCACAAAATGGGGTCAAGTCCCCTGGAACTGGAGTTACAGTGGTTGTGAGCCACCACTTAGGTGGTGGGAAATAAGTGCTATTAACCACTGAATCCATTTCTACAGTCCCTATCTCTCAACACTACACATATAATAAAATACATAGTTACGCTATATCAAACAGATTATCCTGTTAAGTCCAAACCAATCAGAAACTCATGAAAAGCCTGGAAATAACAAAGACAGGGAACTCAAGAAGTAAGGCTTTAAAATTGAGAGGATCCATGGATCAAGCAATGTAGAAAACCCTAAGAAAGCAAGAGGAAATCCAATTGAGTGCCTGTGAGACAAACTGATGATCTCAGAGATACAACGGCCAGGAATTCATTTTTCTCAACCACAGTGAGATTGGTAGTAAGCCTTCCCCCACAGCAGATAGGTAAAAACAGGTGATTTCAGTCCATAAGACCTTAAGGCTAGAGAACCCAGCCATATTATGTCCTAAAATCTAATACGCAGAAATTACAAGGCAAAATCTTGTGGTTGCTTCAAAATAAATTACTGTAATTTCATAGGAAACCAGTGAGTGTTTCATGGTTCAAAGCATCACTTGACAAGGGATATATGTATTATTTTTGAAATCTGCCTTTTATGTCATTGGTATTGGCTATAACAGAACTCAGGGATCACCACAGTCAAAGACATTTTTATGATTTGAAAAGACAACCCAATGCACTCAAAGACCAATTTTCAAATGCCACCAAGTGCTGGGAAAGCCCGAAAACAAGTTACAGATGAGGAAAACAGTCACAGCAGTAACATCAAACTTCAACTGAAACACTAAACAGTATAAATGGGCAATGAGCTTAAAAGTATGTAAAAATGATTTTCTTTCTTTTTCTTTTGGAGCTGGGGACCGAACCCAGGTCCTTGCATTTGCTAGGCAAGCGCTCTACCACTGAGCTAAATCCCCAACCCCTTAAAAATGATTTCTAAACTAAACTTTTAATGCATAAACTGCTATGCATAAGGATAACAAGACATTTTCACATGAAATCTCAAACAATTTAGCTCCTCACAAGAAAAATGAGGGAAGAAGAAAAAACAAAGACCACCACCAACAACAACAAAACCAACAAAAAACCAAAAAGATTGTACATGTAACACATCTTTCTGGAGAAAGGTATTCTAAGGCTGGAGAAATGGCTCAATAAAGAGTACCAGCTACTCACTCTAAAATCAAACAAGCAAAGCCAAAACATAGAAAGTATAAAATAACTCATCAATTCTAAGCAATGACAGGATGTTTAGAAATATTATTAATAGTAAATTTCTATTTTTTTCCTTTGACTGTCTTTATGGCTGTGTTTTAAAGGAAATCCTTGAGAGATATATAGAAGAATTCATAAATGAGACTGTGTAAAGTTTAGGTCTATATTCAAAGACATGAGGGTATCAACAGAGTGGTAATGAGTAAATGATAAAACAAGATTACCTACGCACTGATACTGAAATTGAACATCACGATCAGAGGGTCTATTCTATATTCTATGCTATTCTAAGTTTTTGTGTTAAATTTTCCCTTAAAAAGGAAAAGAAGGCAACTAAAGAGAAGGCTCAGCGATTAAGAGGATGGCTGGTCTTCCAAAGGACCTGGGTTCAATTCCCAGCACCTATGTGGCAGCTCGCAGCTGTCTGTAAATCCAGTTCCAGGGGAAGACACCTTCACACCAATGCATATAAAGAATAAAATTAAATAAATAGTTTTTTAAAAAAAGAAATGACTGAAAGGAGAGAAGTGAAAAACAGAATGAAGAAGAAATTATGTACATAATCTTTTAATTAAAATAATGTTCTTAAAGGGAAAATAAAATCTACACTATGGAAATGATACAGTTTACTTTAAGAATCCAGCCTGCACTGTATGCAGTGCATGGGGGAAGGCTGTGCCAGCATAAGGTAAAAGTAAAGTTCCTCCAACTATAACCTAGTATCACGTGTACTGTTTAAAGATATTAATACAGTTTATTCATTAATAATAATTTAGTCAACAGCACTGCAAATAAGCTATGCTTCACTGAATCTTACCAAATGTGTTTTCCAAATAAAGTACACTTTAATTTTCTTAGATTAAAGAACACTACATAATTATGCCTAGAGGCCTCTTTGGTTTGCTAGGTTAGGCTGGCCTGGAATGAAATTGAACTTGTAGCAAGCCTCCTGCCTCAGCTACCACACATGGCTATGAGGCCATTCTGAACAATGACATCTTCAGGAAAAAGGCAGTGATGTAAAGAACAGAGTGTTAAAGCAGACTTGTTCAGGTACAGGACAAACGGAAGGCAGCACTTAGGCTGTGAATATGTGAATATGAAGGGGAATTGCTAGTTTCCACTGCTCTGGGCATGACTTACTACTAATCAGAGTGTTTAGGAGGACACAAATTCCAATACTGAATCTATTAAGTACTGAAAATTATGTATATAAAAAGCCCTTTTTAATAGGGCTAAGAAGTGGGATGTAAATTTTACACTGATTTTATTTAATTCAATTTAAATTTGGCTTAAATTTACCAATGTTACTCTATAGTGAATTTGATGGAAATGTTTCAGTAGTGACGCTTCTGTTGAAATGTAATCACTACTTATGTCACTACAGAAAACATCTTGGGCCACACACACACACACACACACACACACACACACACACACACACACACACACACACACACACAAGATGAGTAGCAAGAGGCGTGCAGCTCGGCAGAGCAGAGGAGACACAATTACAAAGAACACAGCATACCTGCAGCTTCTAGCAAAGCCTCCAGTCTAGCTTGTGTCTCTGGATCTACTGTCCTGAGGTCAGCACCGTCAGCGGTGCCTGAGAGGAGCAACTTGGAAGCTGTTTCCAGCATTGGATTCTCCAAATCATCCTGGTCCAAAATGAAAGACTCCACCTAAAAACCAAATACAGATAAAAGACAAAGTCAGGAAAGCAGGGAGGGGAACAAAAACAAGATCAGAGGTAGAAAAATATGTTTACTATAATACCAATGATAAGTACAGTAGCAGTCGTAAATAAATCAAAACAACCAAAGTCCATTGTTTAAATAAAAAGAAAAATCCATGTTGACCACTTAAAGAGCTCATTATTCAAAGGGTGGTGGTGGACACCTTTAATCCCCAGCACTGAGGAGGCAGAGGCAGGCAGATCTCCATGAGTTTGAGGTCAGCCTGGACTATAGAGTGAGTTCCAGGACAGCCAGAGCTACACAGAAAAACTGTCTTAAAACAAAACAAAACAAAAATTAAAACAACACGAGCAAGAACAAGCTTTTTACTTCCTGGAATCGTATGCATTCTCTCCAGTTTTGTGTGCATGAGCTATGGCTGAGCTTATGAACATGAATCCTGAACTTTCCCCATGCCAGCTCTTTATGGAGATGTTTAAGTGCCTGACTTGCCTGACTTTTTGCACTTATGAAGGACTAAGCCTCCACAAACCTCATATGAGAGCTATTATTAACCAGTGTTTCCATGTTAAAATGTGGAATAAAATATTGCAGAAAAGGACACTTATTAGTATCACTAATGATTTCATCGAAAGTCTAGCTATTAGGAATTTATTGGACTTAAGCAATTAAGAATTTCAAATTGTAAATTTATGCTTCAAAGTTTAACTTTATTTCATCATAACAAATAATATCAATTTAAATGGCAGGTTCACTTTAATCACTTTTGAGAATGTTTCTCAAAAATCCAAATCTAATAGTGGCAGTTTACCAGTTGTATTCATCAGGAAAAAAAAAGCCATTTCATGAAAATATTTTCTTTTTTCTTTTCTTTTTTTTTTATGTGTTTAGTTACTTATCTGTTTATTTTTAGCTTTTAAAGTTAATATATAAGGCAATGTGTTTTATTACAGTATTTTCATACATAACTTTATTCTCATTCATTCCTCTTCTCCATATACCCCCTTCATTCTCCTTACTCTGTATTGCTGGTACTCTTCAGTTGTGAAAATATTTTCTTAGATTTCAAAAAAATTAACAAAAAGAGGACTATAAAGATGACTTAACAGTTACAAATACATAAAGACTGCTTTTGCCAAGAATCCAACTTCAATTCACAGCATCTACTTTGGGGAGGTTACAAAAACCTACAAACCTATACTCCTGTGGACATATCCACATATGTAGACACACCCGTAATTTCAAAAGATGGTAAAGTCTTTATAAAAACAGTGAAAGTGAGATATGAAATATTTCCTTTATTTTACTCCAAGTGTACAGCAATGAAAACTATTTGTCTACATTGGTGCTTTCACCATATAAATAAGCATGTACTTATTTCTGGCTTTATAGTCTCAGTACAAATGTCAACATATCAAAAACAACTAATTAGTATTATGAGGATAATAAATTTGGCCCCCTGATAGCCTAAAATGATCTTTTAGACCCTGAGAAGGTTATAGATCATCTGTTTTGGATATACTCACTAGAAATAAACCAGAGTAAATTGAGAGAAATTTGAGGTAGTAAAAACCCACCCACCACACCTGGCTTTTTGTTTGTTCGTTTGGTTGGCTGGTTGGTTGGTTTTGGTAGTTTGGCTATGCTGTCAAATCCACAGCAAAATCCTAAACTCTTCAAGAGCTCCTATTGAGAAGCACTGTGAGCCTAAGCAGACAAGAGCACAGCTGGCAGACATCTTAAGGTGCCTCTACAGAGCTCTGCAAAAAGGACAATAAAAACAGAGTAAAGGGAGCAAGAGAGATGGCTCAGTAAAGTCCACTAGAATACTCTACAGAGGACCCAGGTAATTCCCAGGATCCACACATAGTGGCTCACAATTACAATTCCTGAGACCTTCTTCTGGCCTCTACTAGAAGCAGGCAAGCTAGTGTGCACAGGAATGCATGTAGGCAAACACTGATACACATAAAACATAAATTAAGAACACACACACGCAAACACACGCAAAGTAATAAATAACCTACGACAACAAGCTCAGGCCTACTATCTAAAAGGACAAAAGAAAAAACAATGAATTTGTAAAGCATTATAACACCGACAGGCGTAAACTGCAGGCGTTTTCACCGCCTACAAAAGTTGCCACCATGCATGTTATACAATTCCATTCTCAAAGAGAGCAGAGAGCAGCACAGCTTTACTTCAGCCTAGAGTGTAAGAGGTCAGAGGGTGGAGTACGATTTCTACTTCAGTGAGAGAACTTTTAGGTATGATGTGATTCAGAAATGTCTCTGCACTCTAGAACAGAGTTTAAAAAGATAATTCTCTCGAAAGAAAATATTGTGCCCCCAAAATGCCAAAATACAATCTGCTGAAATATCTATCTTAACTTAAATGTGATGAGAAAATAAAAGAAAATACAGTAATATCAACAGAAATGAAGTAAAGAGATGAATGTTAGCTTTAGAAAATAAAAACTCAATTCAAAGGTATAAATGACAGGTGCCAAATCTCTCTAAAAGTATTCCAAGTAGAAAAGAATAATTTTGACCAAAATAACCAATCTGTATAAGATGAGAGAGGAAAACAGAATGTGCCACTAGCAGACACACGTGCAATTTCAGTCTGATTTAACAAGGAAGAATTCACAGCAAGAGAATTCAGGATATTGGTTGCAAGGTGGTGGCTTAAAGTCCCCCATATTATAATGTATCATTGCTAAGACTAATGTAAACTTACCAAGATAACGGCATTTTACTCAAAATGAGGGATTTTCTTTCTCATTAATTTTCTTGGTACAACCATGACTAAAAGATACAGAATATAGAATAACAAACAGTGTCCTATGGCGTGGGAAGACACCCCCAGTGGGAAGGACTAGCTGTGCAAGGCCTATGAGATGGTCTATGAGCAGAGCCCATGCACTGGGGGAAGAGATCCACCTCCCACCAGCTGCTCTCTTAACTGCTATACATTCACCATGGCCAGTCCTCTACCCCACATCAACCATTTATTACATGTATGTGCGTGTGTGCTCACACAGTTTCTATGTGCTGTGAAAACAAACATTAACTTACATGCACACCCAACAAGTATAAAAATCTACTTTCAGTAATCCTCAAGCTGGGAGTGAAAATCTGGGCTGCTGAGATGGCTCAGAGGAGAAAACTGCACATAAGCCAAGCTACTCAACTTGAGTCCAATCCCTGGGCTCCACACAGCTGTCCCCTGACCGCCACAGGCCCATTGTGAGGTCTACCTATCCTCCTTTATGTACACACACACCGAATTGTTTTAAGATTTTAAAGTTGCCAGATGATTCTCAGATTCTTCCCTTTCTGAAAAACTTAGGATATATTTGAAGCAAAGCTAATTATAAAATCTTATATGAAGAAGGGGACAAAAATGGTCGCTGATTAAACACATACCACTGACATCCTATATTCAAAACTGTTTACTACTGTATTTATACATCAATGTATAAAAACAACTTTACTATCTAAGAACTTATTTAATTTTAAATGAGCACGTATGAATGGCCAATAATACTAGAAAAGGGATATAACACAGCATGTGTAGGGTGGTAAAAAAACTACATACTAGAGAAAAATCAAAACGCTGCTCCTGTAACACCGTTTATCCTTTCCTCCATTTGTAGGCTGTAGCTATAGAGCTTATTCAGCAAGCCCCAAGTCCCGAGTGCAACCGCCAGACTGGTAGGAAGAAATACTCAATATTTCTTTTCAAATAGATTTGTGTGCTGCGATGGTTTGTATGTGCTCGGCCCAAGGATTAGCACTATTTGGAGAAGTGGCCTTGTTGGAGTAGGTGTGTCAATGTGTTTGTGGGCTTAAGTTCCTCACCCTAGCTGCCTGGAAGTCAGTCTTCCACTAGCAGCCTTCAGATGAAGATGTAGAACTCTCAGCTCCTCCAGCCCCACATTTGCCTGGATGCTGCCATGCTCCTACCTTGATGATAATGGACTGAACCTCTGAGCTGCCTGTAAGCCAGCCCCAATTAAATGTTGTCCTGATAAGAGTTGCCTTGGTCATGGTGTCTGTTCATAACAGTAAAACCCTAACTAAGACAGAAGTTGGTACTGGGAACTGAGGTGATCAGCCTGACAATGCTTTTGTTTGGAAGAATGGATTTGGAAAGCAATAGAATGCTTTAAATGGCACTCAATGGGCCATCCTAGTAGAAATATAGAAGACTTGCTGGAAGTGGTTTGAACTGTGCAGACCTGGCCCAGGTTTCAGTGGAAAATTTCAATATGTGGCCTAGAGCCTGTTTTTGAAGTATTTAGGTGAAGAATGTGGATGCTTTTTGCCCATGTCTGAAGAGTCTGCCTGAGACTTAAGGTGAAGAGACTCAGATTAATTGCATTGACAAAGAAAGTCTCAGAAACATCCAACATAAGACTTTGTTCTCTGGTTGAGTCTCATGAAGAGCATTTTAAACAAGCACAGCAAGCTTAGAAAGGTAAAATATAAAATATATGGTTCTAGTATTAAAGAGGCGCCAGGAAGTGAAATGGGGCCAAATCCTGTGTTCAAAGATATTAAATTGCATTAAGGGAATGAGACTTTGGGGCAAGATCCAGTTTAGATCCAGGCATGGAAACACCATGTTTCCTAGGAAACAGAACCATGCAGATCTCTGAGTTCAAGGTTAATCTACAACGCAAGATCCAGGATAGCCAAGCTTAGGTAGTGAAGGAGTCAGAAAACAGAAAACTGGTGATTATGAAACAGAACAAAGGGGCCAGCCATGTTCCAGCCCCAGCAAACAGCAGAACTTGGCAGCTTTGGCCATGTGGCTCTGGCTTTAGAGTCCAGAATAGAAGGGACTACTGGGACAATTGATACTGGTCAGCTTAAGCTAAGAAATTAGTGGTGATTAAGAAGAGACCAAGGGGGTTGGGGATTTGGCTCAGTGGTAGAGCGCTTGCCTACCAAGCGCAAGGCCCTGGGTTTGGTCCCCAGCTCCGAAAAAAAAAGATAAACAAATAAAAATAATGAGGTTTCCTTTTGGGGTTGGGGATTTAGCTCAGTGGTAGAGCGCTTGCCTAGCAAGCGCAAGGCCCTGGGTTCAGTCCCCAGCTCCAAAAAAAAAAAAAGAAAAGAAAGAAAGAAAAAAAAAAGAGAGAGACCACATCAATCATTGCGGTGAAATCCTCTGAGAAGTGGTTTCTGAGAACACAAAAAACTGTGTTCCAGAGATAGCCAAGGTTGTACCTGTGTACTTAGTAATGTGTAAAAGTCATTCAGGTGGTACTGGCCCAGGACAAAAGGGGTCATGCAAAGGATTTGAGGCTTGGCACCATGAAGAGAGCCCATGAGAGGTTACTGGTGAAGCCTAGTTGCAGCAGAAGATCCCAGCATACTGGAAATGCCAGCACCATGGTATGATCACCAAGAACAGCAGCAGTAACGGAGAGGGTCAACCTGAGTTTAGCATGATACAGAGATGGAAAATGATGCCATCCCTTTGGAGGATGCCAGAAGACCATGTGTGGATCCCAGACAGTGAAAAAAGAAGCTGTAATACTGAAGCTGTCTTGGAGACCCCAAGATTTTCTAGATGCCAGAGTCATAGGATATCTCCAGAGGAATGCTGCTAACAAGGAATGGGACCAGTCCAGTAAAAGACGTTTGTTGCAGCCAACAAAGATGAAAAGAGAGTTGGGGATCTGAAAACTGCTTTGACATCAGACATGGAGATGCAGAGTTTGGAGTTTACCCAGCTGATCTGCTGTCTTGATTTGGGGATTACAGCTAAGTGATTGGATGGATTTCAGAAGAGACTTTTAACTTTTTTTAACTTTTAACATTGTTGATATTGCTATAGACTATAGAGACTTTGAAAGTTGGTTAGATATGGTATCTAACCATATGGTTGGTAGATATTATGGTTAAATATGACCCCCTAAAGACTCATGTTTGATTAAGCCTATGGGGCCAGGGACTGGAACTGTTGGAATAGATGTGGCCTTGTTAGAGTAGGTGTGTCACTGTGGGCATGGGTTTAAGACCCTCATCCTAGCTGCCTGGAAGCCAGTCTTCTCCTAGCAGCCTTTAGATGAAGATGCAGATCTCTCAGCTCCTCCTGCACCACGCCTGCCTGGATGCTGCCATGTTCCTGCCTTGATGATAATGGACTGAACCTCTGAACCTGTAAGCCAGCCCCAATGAAATGTTGTCATTTATGAGACTTGTCTTGGTCATGGTGTTTGTTCACAGTAGTAAAACCCTAAGACATGTGCTTTTCCTAATAAATACAGAAAGAATAACATAAGAGATTTAATCTTATATTCAAAGTAGCCTCTTATTAAAATTAAACTAGAATACGCATGTATACCTCCTTATTCTAAGCTGAAATAGTGCAGATTAAAAACTGAAATTTGGGGGTTGGGAATTAGCTCAGTGGTAGAGCGCTTGCCTAGCAAGCGCAAGGCCCTGGGTTCTGTCCCCAGCTCTGAAAAAAAGAAAAGAAAAAAAAAAAAAAAAAAAAAAAAACCCTGAAATTTGTTTCCACTAAAATCTAACTCATTTTATAATTTCTATAATTATTGACCATAACCACCTTGTAGAACATAAATATTTTAAATGATCAAAATAAGAAAATTAAGTAGTACTTTAATTTTTACAGTACTGAAAATTGAATCCAGGCCCTTGTTCACATAATCACTCTGCAACTAAGCTGTGCACTTAGACTTTTCAACTATTTTCTTATTCTTTCTTTAAATGAAACATACACTTTCATAAAGTGTAAATAAATGCCATTAGTTATCCTTTAAAAGTATCAAAGTTAATGAGTGTTTAAGCATGACAACTCTAAAATATGTAAAAATATGTAAAATATGTAAAAATATGTAAAAAATACTGGGGATGTATTGTTAGAACTAAGTATTTTATAAAAAGATATTACAGCCAATGTTTTGTTTTTACGTTGA
Organism: Rattus rattus; assembly: GCF_011064425.1. Lineage (NCBI taxonomy): Eukaryota > Metazoa > Chordata > Mammalia > Rodentia > Muridae > Rattus > Rattus rattus. The sequence goes on from NC_046164.1 coordinate 3,747,829, forward strand.
GAATTCCATACATAAGCACTACATTTCTGCACTCCCATCTCTCATTCTGTAATTTCAACTCCTCCAATGTCTGTCCTCCAATCTTCATGATCTCATCTGTAATTGTTAAATCATCACCACACACAAATGTATGTATGTATGCCACGTGTATACACAACCTGTGAGACTATTTACCTTTGCTCATTATTTACACATGCCCAAGGCTGACCATTTGGGACTGGATACATTAAGTGGGAGCTTGTCCCTGAAGAAGAAATCTGCCTACATTAAATTCTTGAAAAATTTAAAGACAGAAAACTGGAAAAGAAATCTAAGAGTCTTAGAAATAAATCACAGGTCTAATTCAGTGTAACAGAAAAGGAAAAAAAAAAATCAAGGATCCTTATATATACAAATGGCAGGTTCCTAAATATGTAGTGGAGAGGGCCAGCTAAATCCTAGACCCACTCATTCAATACTCTTTCTACCAAAAACATTCCATGCTAGAGTAATAAGAAGCTGCACGTTCATAGAGCTCTAAAAATTCTAACTTTCAATGTTTTATTTAAACAAGGCCCCTAAATAAACTCTTTACTAAAGACTATAAGTAAAAAGTAGTGTTATCAAACATTTTAGGCCCCTGATAGCGTCCCATAGGAAGCACTGTTCTATTAAATTCTATTCATTTCTCTTTGGATACATATCCCACAGTGCATGTACAGAGGTCAGATGACAACTTGCATGTGTCAGCTGTCTTCTTGTATCATGTGGGTTCCTGGAACCAAACTCAGGTCATCAGGCTTGGCAACAAATGCCTTTTAATCCACGGAGCCATCCCTTCCCTATGAGGTTGTCTTGACACCACCCATTCCACACTAAATAATAATCTAGAAGGGTTTTAGAAATAACTGTTTTGAGCTAGTCCTAAGGCATACCAGGAGATGAACATTTTCCCTCAACCTTTACTTGCCAGGTATCAGTAGTAACTTAACAACCAAGTCACATACCTGGACACAGTCAAATGACTCCTTGGAAAAGAAAAACTAACTTCTCAAAGCCTTCCCACACAAAACAATCCACAAATCTGAGGAGGTAGAGAACCTCTGAACTAAACAGAAGCAAATATAAATCTAAAATGTACAACAGTTTACAGTAAAATCATTTTTTTCCTACTAAACAGAATGGGAGCCAAGAGTAAAGAACTGTTCTAAGCTAACAAGACTTACGTAACAATAATAAATCATAATACAGGCCCTATCTGAACCTGGCTTGTGCCAGCCAGCAGGAGAAAGAGGGCATTTGAGATATGAGAAGGAATAGACTATGTTTGAAAATATACTAGTTCTGAGATAGTCCCATGTATCTCTGAATGGCCTCAAACTCACTGTGCAGCCAAAGATGATCCTGAACTTGGATACCCCATATCTGTCTCCCAAGTGCTAAAATTACAGACGTATACCACCATGTCCAGTTTTACGCACTACCAAGGATCCAACTAGGTATTTATGCTTTGTGCATTAATGCTTTATTTAAACTTTTTACTTATTTATATTTAAGCTTCATACATGCTAGGCAAATATTCTATCGAATAAGCTTCGTCTCCAGCTCTAGAAAATTCTGATGTCCAATTAGAGCTACATACATGAATAAGGAAGGCATTCTGGACTAGTCTTTTTGTGTTTGTTAAAGACTTACTTTGTAGTGACTTTACTGCAAGAACTGCTTCAGTTTTGTTTGTTTTTAAAAGTATTACCTCTATTAGGTATAAATCTTTGTATAGATTTATACATGTGTGTTCATATGCAAATTTTAAAAAATTTTAAAAATTTTCTGGTGGTCCTAGAACTCACTATGTAGACCAGGCTGGCCTTGAACTTGGGAAATTCATCTGCCCCTGTGTACAAAGTTGAGGGATTAAAGGTGTACACTACCACTGCTCAGTTTCAGAAATAATTAATTAATTACTAAGTAAAATTGTTCTATTACATTCTCCCCAATGACAAACCAATGTAACCAAAATAGTTAAATAAAAACCAAGATCTTTTAACAATGGTAAAATCCAAATAAATGTTAATACTAGTAAGTTATACTCCTAAGTCCTATTATACTTAAAACAAAAAAGAACAGTCAGTCATATGGTAATTTGAAGTGGCAAAAACAATCGGACCAACTGTGAACATCAGCAACTTAAACTAACTCTTTACTCAAAATATAGTCATTAACCTGTGCAAAGGATAAGAACAGTAGACTTTAAGAAACTGGACACCACATATACCAACACCACTAAACATACATTTGCCACCACTTGCCTTGTGTTCAAAGCAATAAGCAGCTATTAGAAACAGAAACCCAAAACATAACAATCATTGTCTTACATAAATACACAATACAGAAAGACATGGCAAGTGCAAAGAAGTATGAAGTAGGAAGTAGGAAGACAATGACGACACAGAGGAAGAAAACAATTCTCTACAAGCTAGGTAAAAAAGCAACATATAAGGAATAAGGCACTTTTGTTCACAGTTTATACTAAAAGACTTCATTTACGCAAACATTTTCAGACACATAAATAAGAGACCATGAAAATAGTTGTTTTAAGTAAATGTAACTTCAAAAATAAAACCTATTAAGAATTCTAACATATCAAATATAAGGTTGTGATAGGAGAGAAGCTTAGGGTATGAACACAAGCCTATTTCAATTGGAACTATGTGGAATTCAGCATTCTGCACTCCTTTTGGCACTACTAAGTCACCAACTATTACCAATTTTGTTCTTCTGCAACTCTCCTGGCAAAAGTCTGGATATTAAACCAAAAATAAAAGTAGCTTATATTTTGACTAAAAGGTTCATTAAAACTGTCCAGACTAGTGAGATGCCTCGGCAGGTTGAAGTACTTGTCTCCAAAGCTGAAGACCTGAGCTTGGTCCCCAGGACCTCACGGTGGGAAGGAGAGAACTGATTCACAGAATCACTCTCCTGTAGACTGCACACATAATCAGTGCATCAATAAATAAATACACAGTAAGGAAAAGAATCCCCTTCCTTTGGTTTGGTTTTGGTCTTCTGGAACTCAGGTTGCTCTAGACCTCTTATCTGGCTAAGAATGATCCTCCTGCTTCTACCTCTGTGCTGAGACTACAGGTGTGTTCTGCTGCCACCATAACCAGCGACAAATGTCCTATACAACAATGACTTTGTATCTGCTCCACAACAAGGTGTCTGCAATTAACAGTTAGTCATATTTAATCCCTCCAAATAAATGTCTCTGATGGAATTTTTATGAATCTACTTTTAATCAGTATGTGATTCTTATAATCAATTTCATAATTTCAATGGAAAAAATAGTGTATTTATACATACAGAACCTCTAATAACTATACTTACATAATAAAACATAAAAGCATTAGCTATTTGAAGCTGTGATCATGAACTAAAATCCCTAAACTCAGATACCCTATTTAGTGATATTCAATATGACAGGTTAAATAAACATATTTTAAGACATGTTTCTGAATACTGATAGAATTTACCATTAAGAAAATATCTATTGCATATAAAAGATACTAAGAAACAGAATGGAATGGCAGGTATAAAACTTAAGATATGAAGGCTGGCAGGGTAGTGCACACCTTCAGTCCTAGCACTCATGAGGCAGAGACAGGCTAATAATCTCTGTGAGTTCGAGGTTAGCCTGGTCTAACAAAGTGAGTTCCAGGGCTGTTACACAGACAAACCTGTCTCAAAAAAACAAACTAAAATCAAATTTAAGGACAAATCTGAATCTATGATGTTATCGCCGTGGCTGACTGTTAGTGTAACAGAGTGGCCCGAGACTAGCTCACAAACACCACGTAAACACTGTTTAATCCTAACTTGTCTTTCAAGGCCAAACAAACACTTATTCGCACTTCCCAGTTCCCTGGATACAGTAAAGCAGCCTCATTGTAAAGGTTAAGTATTTATAATTAGTCATTACAATATTCTTTTACAGATGGCTCAGAACTGTAAGAGTGAGACTTCAGTAAAATATTACAATTGTTAACTGAGTTAATCATTTTTAAACTAATATAATTCCAAAGATTTTCAGCAGTAAAATTATTTTTAAATCATTTCAAATCTTAAAAAGTCAATAGGGCCAAGGAGATGGCTCAGCCTGCAGAAGCCTGACAGTCCAAACCCCAAAACCCACATCAAGGTAGGAAAAAGACAACTCCACAAAGTTGTCCTCGACTTCCATGTACATGATGGAACAATAGTGTGCCCACAAACATCACACTCATGCAAACACAAACACAATACAAATATATAAAACTCCTTTTTCTTTTTTCCTTAAAAGAAGGGCTTTCTTTCCTTTCAGCTCCTAGAAGACCTGGCAATTCCAGGGCCTCTTGAGCCCCAGCTGCCGGGGCAATCAGTAAGCAAGCACAAGCACCTAGAAGATGGGGTGCTGGTGGTGTGCTTCACAACATCAGCTTTAATAAACACTGTCTAGGTGACTGGCAAAGTTGGTAGAGGAATTACACTTAAAAAGGAACTGGAGTTTCTACCCAACTGCTAACCTATCCAAATTGTGGACACTCATCAGGAAACAGGCTCACCTGTATGCTACAAACCAAGGCTGGAGCTGTTCCCCCCTGAGGTTTCCAGCCCTGTAAATGGGCTACGTTCTGGGGCAAGAACACAGCACATCATGGCGAAGGCCAAACTCTTCAGCGAAGAGCTGAGGATGAGATTAAGGCTATTGGGAAGTGCCTAAGTCCCGGTAGCTTGAAGCCTCAGAGGGTGATTAAATGCTATTATTTCCCACACAGCCTGCGTGTGTAGGTTCTTTGGTGATGGGTCAGCTGATTAACAGTCAGAATGTATGGTGGAGAGACATAGCCCATCCTCACAATCAAAATACTTCAGGATGTGTGCGTTTACTTAAAGTAGATTGGATTCCAGAAAACAGTTGTGGATTCATAGGTCCCTGTGTATATTCTGAGTCTTGATACTCAAAGAACTGATAACACTATTATCTCAACCCGATTGTATCTCATAAAAAGCCAGAACAAAACAAACAACTTCTGAGGGCCAAGGAAGAACACTCTGGCACTGCAGAGATGGCTGAGCAAGATATGAGCAACATCCAGAGGGCCAGGGCCGAGCAGCTCCCCACACCCACACACCAGCAGTTCATAACCACTAACTTCCTCCAGAGGACCCAGAGTGCCTGCTTCTGCGGCTCCCACATTCACACCAGGCATATACACATATACATGTTTGTTTGTTTAAAGAGTAGTGGGAGAGTTCAAATAAAATGTTTAGGAGATAATGAATAGTCATGGTTTTAAGATAGAAGTTAGAATAATGAAAGTGAACACGACTAAAATAATTCAGATTTCAAAAGTTTGGAAACAAAGCATACTAGTCTAGTCCTGTATTTTACACTTGAAACTATCCACATAATAAATATTATACTGTTACTAACATCTACTATGTAAGAATGTGCTAGTCATCAGTAATAAAATTAACAGCCTTCTTGACAGAAAACACAAAATATGACTTCTCTTTTTAAGCTTCGAGGTGCTTATCTGTCCACACGTCAGTCTAAAACCACTAATGTCTTCCACCATTAAATTTTTAAAAATTATAAACTTTATAAAGTAGACTAATCATGTTTAAAATAAAGCAAAGTTGTATGGTCTAAAACTTCAAGTAGATTTTTCTTTTAACACACACACACACAGAGTGAGAGAGAGCGAGAGAGAGAGAGAGAGAGAGAGAGAGAGAGAGAGAGAGAGAGAGAGAGAGAGATTTTTTTAAAGAAAAGGAGTTGAAAATAGATGAAAGAGCAATCACAATCAAAGGATTATCAGCTATAAAATAACACAAAAAAAAGTTAAACAGGAAAAACATCTTATAATACTAGGTGACTGTGGGCACATCCAGGGTGGTTCAGTCATGAACATACACAACATACTAGAACTACATGCAGCAAAACAAAACAGCAACATGACAAATTTTCCATAGACCTCTCTAAGAAAATGATGACTATGCATATTATGCAAAGGCACAGAGCATTCAGAAATAAAATTAACTATAATATTTAAAGTAAAATAGATGAACAAACATATCTGATCATACACTAGGAAAAAAGAAAACTCAAAAGATTTGAAAAAGATGACCTTGCAATTTATGTTATGAGGTTAAGTTCTTGATCCAGAAAATAAACAGGATATGAAATATTAATAGTATGCTATTTGAATTTTTTAAAAAGAAAATATCCACTAATTAATAATAGAGGGAATAAAAATCTAAAAGGAAATTATTTTCTGAAAGATTTGACCAAAATCTTTTTCCTTAAAGAAAAAATTAGAGCTTTAAATCTTAGATTTTAACATTACAAATCAGGATGTATAAAGCGGAGACTACTTGGAGGATGAGTCTAGCAAAAGCAAGTGCAGCTATGTCAACTGTCATGGGCAGAGTGACAAAGGACATGCACGGGGAAAAGCATGCGCCAACAAGTGCAGACGCTTAAGAGAAATGGATCGCATCCTACAAAAGTGGTCATTAAAGCTGCAGTATCCTAATATTCAGGAAATAGGGTATCTTAATTACAAAAGCCAGAAATTACATGGGAAAACAAGCAAGCTCATCACAGAGCCCTATCAGAAAGCCCAAACAGAATCCTACACCCAAAAAGTAAATGTAACACACCTAACACTTTTTAAATAAAATACATATACTGGCAAATTATGTCCACTATAAAAAGAAAAGGTATTTGTAAGAAAGAAGCTACAAGAAATTCCGAAGCACGGTTGGTTGTTTTCTCCCTCTGTTGCCTGCTTCCTCCCTCCTACCTGTACACTCTTACCTTCCGAGTCACACTACCTAATCCATCCAGACTGTCCTCTGCACTTCACTACAGCAACCATCCTCTCTCCCTTCCTACCCAATACCACCACAGCCTGAGAACACCGCATTCCCACTTCCTTGCTTCTTGTTTCTCTCACAAGTCAGGAATCTTTGTTACAACCATACAAATACATCACTGTGGTGGCAACTGCCCTGACATTAACTTGTGGCAGTTCCTGGCATTATCTAAATATATCCTTGAAGGATATTTAAAATAAACTAAATTATGATCAACAATTATAAACATGTAAATCACCACACTAAATATCAAAAGTGAAAAAGAACATGGACCATCTCAACGAAACTGTATTGTTAAACTAAACCACTGCCAGGCATGGCGGCTCACACCTTTAATTCAGCACTTAGAAGGCAGAAACTGGTAGGTCTCTGAGTTCAAAGTAACCCTGTATTACATGATAAAACTTCCTCATAAAATAAAGTATCAATGGCCATAAAAGTACCTGTTAAGTCAGAAAAAATGCTTTGTTCTCTATTAAAAAATCTAGAGTATATATAAGCTTAAAAATGAAACGCATTTAATTTAAATAAAGAAGACACTCAAATCAGAAAGAATAGTGGCTGTTCTGAAAACCTACCAAATATGGAAGACCAGAAAAAAATAAAAAATGAAAACCAAAATACTGCTAAGCATAACTACTGAAAAAGAAATAACATAATTTACAGAAAATTTAATTATCCTTCAAGAACTTAAATAGAATCAGCAAAATTAAATTAATAGTAAGACTAAAATAATAATTAAAAAATAGCCTTCCTACAGGACAGCAACAGCTCATTAGAAAATAATTCTTTAAAGCTATTAGTCACAATAATAACAAAAGCTAAAGATATTCAGGAAAACACCTAACAAAAAAGTGTGCAAGAGCTATAAAAGTAAATTTTAAAAATGTATAAAAGTGTACTGTGGAACACAGAAGAACACCTAAAGAAACGGAGAGGCGTACCATGGTCCTGGGTGGGAAGCCTCAAGAGTGTAAAGATGTCAGTTCTCCCCAAATTAATCTGTAAATTCAATGCACTTCCAATCAAAATCCCAAAGGGATTTTTAATGGAACTTGACATGTTGACTCTAAAGTTCATCTGGAAGAGAAAATACACAAAAATTGCCCAAAAAATTTTTGGAAAAAGACAATGGGGAGGGGTGCCCTACCAGTTGTCAAATATAATATGTAATGAAAATAATCAAAACTGTAGAGTACTGAATCCAGAGCACATGATCTGGGACTTAAAATATGATCAAGATGATTTCCATGTTAATGGGAGAAAAGAAAGTATCGATCGACAACTTATTGTGGAAGAAATGATTATGAAGCCTGAAAAGTTAACTAGGCCACTACTATGATTACTAAAAAAATTAAGATGAATTTTAACCCACTGGGATACACATAAAACTATTGTATAAGAAAATGTAAGCTAAAATACTCTGATACTGTTGATAAAAACTCTTCGAGAAGACACACGAGAAGACTGGCAAAGTTTTGACAGTATAAAACTAAATCTAGAAACTTCACAGGGTAGGTTAAAATGTCACAAACTATAGCATATTATGTTGATAAGAGAATCAAAGAAAATTTAAACTTTTACTAAGGGTAAAATGGACAAAATTTATGAATAATTTTAATAGAAACATAAAATTCCAGTAAGTATATGCAACTTTATTGAGAAATAAGATCAATACAAATTAAAATAAGGTATAATTTTATACCCACTGGCAAATAATGTCTAAAAGTTGATATGTCTGGTAGAATATAAAATTTTAACAATTAAATTTTTCTTTCTAGGAATTTTACCTACAAAAATTATTTGTCCATGTAAGCAAAGAAATATATGTACACGATTGTTTATTACAGTACTGATCTTACAGAGAAAAAGGCTATCCGTTACTTCATACATATCAATACAACAGTAGTTACACAGATTGAAAATAAAACAAGAGGTGCTTGTGGGTGTAGCTCAGGGGCAGGATATGTACCCAGTATAACCAGGGCTCCCCTCCCACCCTCAACACCAACCAGTGTGCCTGTCACCCTTCATCGAAGTAGGCTGCAAAACTTCATACTAAACACTACTGGCTCCTTTAGGTATCGCCATCCTCTGCTCACTTGAATCTAACAGAAACCTTATTTTCTTGCACTAGAACCGAGTTTTGACATTATGCATAATATATAAAAATATGTATCAAATGAATATGAATACTGAAGTACAAAAGTTTCTATATTATTAAGTATCTATAGCTATATTAGATCGTAAAACTATACTACAGAAAATGCGCTGTGTATCTTATTAAAGTATATATACACAGTCAAGACTGATAAACCAAAGTTATTAACAGATAATAAAAATAAAATAAAATCCCCAAGGTGTAGGAAGCGACACATATAGATAAAAAGATGGCGCTGACATCCAGTGGTCATTTGTGGTAAACACCCACAAAGCACATGTGTTGACATTTCTCCGACAGCTATCAGGCTGGAGTGATATTCATGCTAATGAGATATTTCATGCTCCACCAATCCCTAGAGGACAAGTATATAGCCATAGCCTTTTTTGTATATAAGGCTAGTACCTTTGTTGCTCGGGGTCCCCATATCAACAGTGAGGTGTTCCTACAATAAAGGCTGTTAAAAATAAACCGACGGTGTTGTGTCTTCCTTGCTGGTCGTGGTGGGTGTTACACTGAGGAAATTTTGTCTCTTATTTATCTACACTCTTCTGTACTGCTTACCTTATAAATCAGGGGCTAGCAGTTAAGAGCACTCACTGTTCCTTCCGAGGCCCCAGGTTTAGTCCCCAGCACCCATATGGCCACTCAAACAAACCTAACTCCAGTTCTTGGCTATCTGCAGCCCTATTCTGGCCCTCCTGAACAATACATGAATGCAATGCACTTACATACATACAAACAAAACATGAATGTACATGAAGCAATAAAACATTTAAACAAACTAACAAAAAATGACCGCACATTCTTTCTTCTATTATGTGAAACAGCAAAAGAAAACCTTGGGAGTTTAGGCACTAAAGAATCAAAGTAAACATAGTCTCACAGGCCTTATGATCCTAGCATTCAGGAATTACTGGTTTTCGGCCCGACTGAGCTACATAGAGCTGTCTCACCACTACCTCCAACCTCATAGAGGTAAAAGAATTATTTATTTCTATATTTTTAGCAAAAATACCAATAGCTAGTATTTCAGTTTATATTATTTGAAATATATAAAATTAACTTTCAACTTGCTACTACATGTCATTCACTTAAAAGCATGTATATATCTAATTTTACTTTGTTTGCTTTTGTTTTTGAGAAAGGGTCTCAGGTAGTCAGGTAGGCCCTTGAACTCCTGATCCCTCAGCCATTACCTTCACATGCTGGATACCATGCGATGGACACCACCACATAGTTTCCCAACTAATCCTACTACTATTTTGAGATAGGGTCTCTCTATTAAGTTCTGGCTACCCTGGAGCTCACTATGTAGACCAAAGTGCTGACCTTGAATGCAGAGATCCCCTGTCTCTGGCTCTAGAGGACTGGAATACACCTCACCCAGCCTAATTATTTTCGAATGAAGAAAATATTAGTATCAAATCAAATACTGCTTTTAAATTTATTTATGCTGTACACATTGGTGTTTTGCATACATGCATTTCTGTGTGAGGGTGTAGGGACCCTGGAACTTCAGTTATAGACAACTTTAAGCCCTATTTTGGGTGCTAGGTATTCAACAGTCACAGTCCTCTTAACCACCAAGCCATCTCTCCAGCCCCCCAAACCAAGTACTGTTAAGACTCAATTCAATCATGTTATTCAAGTGAAAGTTAAAAAGAAACCCAAGTATTAAGTACTCTATTCATATTATGTCTCACTCTATATCCAAAAATTATTCTGTAAGGTTTACTTATAGAGCCAAAATGCCTATTGTATTTCTCGATTTTTATTGGGTTTTTCATTACTGATCTATAGGAAATGTGAATGATCTGGGAGCAAGCCCTTTGAGTCATGTGGTTTGCTGTGGGACTTTAACTGGTGGGTTCCTCTCTTTTAGGCATTTTCTCAGTAGCATCTGAAAAACAGGCTTCTAATACTGTTCAAGTTCAATAGTCTCGTTTTCTTTTAGGTTTATACTGTATCCTATCTAAAATATACTTACTTATCCAAGGTCATAAAGATTTTCTCCTATGCTTTTTTTCTAGAATGTGTAATGTTCTGTCTTTTACAACTACATTCATGATTCATGGTGAATTTTTGCATATATGAGTTTTGAGCTAATCTATCTTTCTATAAAAATGATACTTGAACATTTTGGCACCATTGATTGAGAAAACTACTTTCGTTACTAAATCACCTTGGCACCTCTGTCAAAAACTAAGTCATCATGAGTATTATGGACCTCTAAAATTTCAAACTAATTCATTAAGCTGTATGTCTCCTTTTATCAATGTAACAAACCATCTTAAAAGCATGGCTTTATAATCTATCATGGTTAATAAAATTTTATTTCTAATAAGTCTTAAATTTTTCTTTACTTTTCAAAAATGTTTTGGACATTCTATAGCTTTTCCTATTACAAATATTAAAATGTCACTGTCAAACCTAAAGACCCCCACTCCTCCTAAAAAACTTGGGAGTTTTTGACTGGAATTGTGTCCATTGTATATATACCACGAGGGGATTAGACATCTTTCACAATCTTAGGTTTATAATTCATTTATGTTCATTTTTTTAAGCCACCTTTGTTTTCACTGAAAATTTTTTAGATTTCAACATATAAACTGCATTGTTTATTAAGTTTGATTCCTAATTGTTTAATATTTCCTAGTGGCATTACAATTGTACTTTACAAAGAAATCACCCAGCACCATTATTGGCTACCAAGTTTTTCTGATGCGCATCGCGTCAGATTCTCATAACCAGCTTTTAAACAGCTGGTATCAAGCTTGAACTTTTCCTGTGCCTACCTGAGACAATAAAGTATTTTTCCTTCAAGTATGTCACATCATTATATTGGTCAGCAATGTTCAAACAAGTTTACTTACTGTACATACACATCATTAATCTGACACACCATATTGCCTGTTAGTTGCCTGTTAGTTACTACTTTACTAAGATTGTTTTCTACAATCATGCTACGTATTGGTTTCCAACTATTAAAATCACATTTACTTATTTACTCTGTAAGTATTCACACAGGCAAGAGTAAAAGGACAATTTGGAGGACTTAGTTCTCTAACACTTGGGTTCTGGAGAGTGAACTAAGGTAGTCAGACTTGGCAAAAGATGCCTTCACCCACAGAAGCATCTCATGAACCCCTTCTGTTTTAGAATCATTTGGATCAAACTGGTGCAGGTCTCAAATATAGGGTTGTGATCCCCGATGTCTGTTTTCCACCATTTTATATATATTTCCCTTTAATATATCATATAGTTTGATTACAAAGCCATCTGGACAGTAAGATGCCTATGTGGGAGCATTTTAAATTACAAACATAATTTCTCAAACAGATTTTTTCAGGGTATTGATTCTTGAGTGAGATTTGGTGTTAGGGATATCCTTAAATTTGTTCCTTTCATCAAATTTAACCTTATAGGCATAAAGCTATTCATAACAGTCCCTTGCTAGTTTCATTTATCTTATAAATGTTACAAATCAAACTCAGGTTTTCACGTTAGGAAAGTACTCTAGTAATAAGGTATATCTTTTCAAAAGTACTTAATTGTGCATTGGGGGCGGGGGGGCGCATGTATGTGTCACAGCACATGTGTGGAAATCAGAGGAAAACGTGTAAGAAGTTGGTTCTCTTTCTACCATATGCATCCTAAACATCGACCCTCTCAGTCACTGCCCCCAGGTCGTTAGGCTTGGCAGCAACGCTGGTCCACAGAGGCATCGCTGGTAGCAACGCTTGTCCACAGAGGCATCACTGGCAGCAACGCTTGTCCACAGAGGCATCGCTGGCAAGATGCATCCTTTTACTCTCTTCACCCCTCTCTCTCAATTGTAACCATTCCTTTAGAGATTCTGTCTTTATCATCACCATTTCCTTTATTCGGGGTTTTGTTCAATTTGTTCTTTTTGTCATGTTTCCTAATGCACAACTTTTAGATTTGTGATTAACTTCTATTCTTTGGCCAGCTTATGTAAATGTGACCTCTACACCATTTTTTTTCCCTTTTGTACTGTATGGCAGGGTGACTTCATCAACAAATCCACATTTTAACAATAACCTACGTCACTAGCCACTTTGCGAATTGTCTCCCAGTAATTTCTCAGCTGAGTTCCAGCTTTGTATCTCAATTAGAATTACTAGATTACCTTTTTCCTGGATATGTTCTTAAATAGTTAAACATAACCCAAGCAGTATAATCCCAACACTCAAGAGGATTCCACTCTCTAGGGCAGTCTGGGTTAGAAAAAAGTCTAGGGCCAGTGTAACAAAGCTTCTCTCAAAAGTAAAAACAAAAATCCTTCAGAACACTAATTTCCTGACCTGTTAAATGGCACTTCAAAGTAATCACTTGGTATCAAGCCCCATGACCTGTGTTATAGCCACAAGACCCATAAGGTGGGAGTGAGAACTGATTCCTCCCTCAAGCTGTCCCCTGACCTCAGCATGTAGACAGTGGCACACCCAATTCAAAGGTATCAATTATAACTAGCATTCTGTCTTGACCTTTACGTTATTTTGTATAAATCTAAAGAGATATAAAACAAAGTATTTTAATGCCATGCTGAAAAATATACTAGACTGTGCTTGCTTGGGTATCCATTCAATTCCAAAGTATTAAAACGGGGAAGAAGTTAGTCACTTTTATGGTAAGTCTTTTGAATATTTATGTAAGCATGAATTTAGACTTGATTAGAGTGAGAAATCCTAAATTTAAAATAAACTGCACTTCTCATACAGTTTAGTTTTAAACACTGTGTGAATACAGACCCCAAGTTTCATAAACACCCAAATATAAAGCAGTGTTCCTCTCCTCCTCATTAGGAGATATGGCAACTACCTACCCACGTGTGCTTCCTTGCTTAGACAAGATACTCATCCAACATAATACTCACGGCGTAGGACAAGGTCAAAGAAGCAGGAAAAAAGGTACGGAACTAAACTGAACAAGATTAATAAATATTTATTCTTGATATAGGTGTGGTGACACCAGCCATTAATCTGAGTCTGCAGAGGCAGAGGCAGAGGCGGAAGAGGGCAGATCTGTGAGTTCAAGGCTACCCAGGACTACATTGGGAATTTCAGATCAGCCAGAACTACATAAGATACAGTCTCGAAAAGTAACCAAAAAAAAAAAAAAAAAAAATTGGAACTATAATGACCATCAATTCTATTGTGGTAAACCTTTTAAACATTGTTTTTCAACTATACAGTCAACTACACTGTAGTGGCCAGGAAAGGACAAACAGAGGAAAATGTAAAGCTGAAAATACCTTACATTTATAAAATTAGGGATTTTGTGATTTGAAATGCAGCAATATACTTATTATGAAAGTGGCCTGGAGAGTGTGGCAAATGACCTAAAAGAATAATTTTAGGTGCTGGAGAGACAGGACAACAGCAGTTACAAGCACTTGCTGTACAGGGAGAGGACAGGTACAGTCCCCAGAACCCACACGGCAGCTCACAGCATTCTTGAACTCCAGTTCTAGAGGATCCAATGTCTCTTCTGGTCTCTGTGGACACTACAGTTACAAAGAGGAGGCAAAACATTCATACACATAAAATAAAAATAAATCATAACAGCAACTAGTATTAATAGTAGTACCAACTAGAGAGTTTGAATAAATTTGTTTTATAAAACATAGATGGACAACATTCCTTAATTACTTTTAAGTCAGACATTTAAATAGTTCTTTTAGGTTCTAAAATACATATAGATTATGGCTTTCATGTTTAGTACTTTCTCTAAGAACCATTTCACATGACTGAAATATGACTAGCTTCCTGTAACAAAAAGGTTTGTGCTATTCATTGGGGGAAGGTTTAGGGAAGGAGAGCATAATCTAATAAAAAGCCCTGGAACACTGTCATTCAAAAGGGAGTGGTACAGCTATGACACCGATCTCACCATATAGCCTTGGGAGGCCCGGGAGCCCTACAAAAACCAAGCTGTCTTCAAGCTCAGATCTGCCTGCCTCTGCTTCCAAGTGTTGGGATTAGAGGCTTGCACCACCATGTTGGAGTTTGAAAAGTGTGCAGAAACTTGTTTGTTTTTCCTGAACTTTGAAAAGTACTATTGTATGTATGTGTATGTTTGTATAATGTGCATATCAGGATGCAGACCATATGTGTACATGTGTAGAGTTTAGATGGGAATTTTGCAGTTGGCTCTTTCCTTCCACCTGTCAGTTCCAGGTATCAATAATATGTCTCCAGGCTGTACCTGATCTTGCCAGCACAGTTATTTTTTCTAGAAAGATAAAATTAAAATCTAGTCTTAAAAAAAATCCCCATCAATCCAAGTGGTGCTACAGAGTTTTCAGTGACATTATTATGGTGTCTTGACAGACAAGGAGTAGCAAGGAAACAAGGCTGGATCCCCCCCACAAATGTCTACAGCAATGTTTTGCAGTATCATATAAGAGGATTAACTTAAAGTACTAAAATTTATTCCTTACATTTAAAAATATATGAAAAAGATTAATACATTCAATTTTAAGAAATTTATACCATTTCCCATTTACCCAATGTTCTATTTGTCTGTGGTATTCAGAAACAAATACGTATTAAGTATTTAAGCCAATGGTGGGCATAGTTCTCGGCTACTAAAAGAGGTCCTGTGATAGGAAATAGGAAATCAAATTATACTGGTATTACATCATGGTTTATATTCCTATCAATACTGTTTACATTACAGAAATTAAGGCACTGAGATTAGATGTGGAGAAAGGAAAAGTGAGCTAAATAAAACAGATGTATGAAAAAGTCTTCTGGAAACACTCTTATTTTTAAGTTAATTACAAAATATAATTTAAACAACCGAAAAGGAGTCTGAATGGAGACGTCCTGCATAAGTGAACAAACCATGCTATTCCCAGAAGACAGGGGTTATTAAATGACAATCAGTGGCACTCATGAGGTAACTCTGTACACAACACTGTTCAGAGGCCCCCCAAATAACATAGGCTTGCTTGGTTCCCTATGTGCACCTGCACGAGTGCACTGCATGTATAGAAACAAAGAAGGAATGGGAGAGAACTCCAGAAAGATTAACAAGTCACACTCCTCTTCCCTTCACAAACCTCGCAGCAATCTTCTATGTAACTGAGAAAAAACGTCTCCCTTGCTGATTTCTTCACAGAATTACCATTATCTCTACTGTCTCTCAATCTCCTCCCCTTCAAATTACCAATCTTGTGGGCTTTCCTCAGAAACTTTCCTCTATCTGGAACTTGACATTCAAGTATCTGCTCAATTTGCCACTAAGTCCCTATGAACAATCCCTCTTCTTGTCAGGGTTTACTCAAACTTTAGATTTATAATAAATAGTATGTTGGACACTAAATAATTCTAGTTAATACTATCAGAATACTAAATGGCATTCACTTACTTAGCTGCATATTGTCAGTCTTGCCAAATAAAATATAAACTTCAGGAATATAGGAAATTTATCTTATTTCTGGCTTTAGTTCAAGCCAATAACAGTACAGGAAAACTAGAAGTCAGTTAGTTCATTGAGGGTACATAACTTCACTAAAGACACTTAACTTGGCCAAGGCCTTTGGTTGAGATGCTAAACCATTTCCATGTTTTGTTTTGCTTTTTTAACACACTAAAAAGTTTCTAAGGTCAGATGCACAGTTTCTTTGTGTAGTGTCTTAAATTATTAATTGTTCTTGTAACAGTGACTTGCATTTTACAGAGATGATTAAAAAATACTGAAAAGACTCAGTGCACTAGCTAAGAAACAAACTAGATATCAATTACAAAATAAAGAAGAAAAACTTTGAATTCTTTAAATACAGAAAATGCCCACTCTGGAAGACCATGAAATACTGCCTCAGAAAATTGTCTACTTAAAATTTCTACTTCTAATCATTTAAGAAAAAAAGCTCTTTTCTATTCCTTTGGAGAGTTTGGGAAAAAATAGCTTAAAATCTCCTTTATCCATAAGTCTCACAATACCAGAGGTGAATAACACTGCGATTTGCTTTTCTTCTTCTCCACCCCCTCAAGAGATTCCAATTCAATCATTTTGAGACATGCTTTCAACATAAGAATAGTAATAATAAGGGGTTGGGGATTTAGCTCAGTGGTAGAGCGCTTGCCTAGGAAGCGCAAGGCCCTGGGTTCGGTCCCCAGCTCCGGAAAAAAAAAAAAAGAATAGTAATAATAATGCAAGGTCAAGACAAAATCAATGATGGACAGATAAAGGATAATAATTATAATTAAACCATGAAGTTTATTATGTAAAGATTAAAATAGTATCTCGAACAAAAAACATTTAGACATTCTATCAGACATTTTTTTAAAGAATATTGATGGCCAGCAGATATACAGAGAGAAGTTAATACATCTCTTAATAAGTGTTACTTGAAATCATCGTGAGATATAGCTTAAACCCGTTTCAATGACAATTACTAAAGCTCAGTGAAGCAAGGTAATGCATGGGAAGCAGGAGCAGTGTGAATCTGAGGCCAGGAAGGACAACATCAGTAAACTGGTATTCCAATGGCAGTAAAGGTTTGCAAGAATGTGTACAATAAAGAATACTGATATGACACTGTAAGAAATGTATATTAAGGGCATTAATATAAATAGTATTGAAGTTCCTCAAAATACCAAAAACAGAATTACCATTATTTACCAACCCCACCCTGGAAAACTAAATCTGTCTTTTCTCTATCTCAAAGAGACTGTACTCTTCAAACAAAGCATCCATAGGGAGACAAATTGATAAAGAAAACGTAGTATATACTCTACCTAGGTTTTAAAAGCACAGAAACTAGCATGAAACAACACAAAATCCATTATTTTAATATTAAATTGATATTTTAAAGCGTATTCTAAACCATAAGTATGCATTTGACTTGTCAATTCAAATTTGAATGCGTAATACAATAAAAGGCACGGAACAAAGGAGTAATGACAAATGGGAAAAATAAAAAATAGGATGGTAAGAAAACAAAAGTTATAATTACATAAAAGAGAGATGAACTAAATACCAGCTAAAAAATACAGACTAATCCCAAAAGAAAAAAGAATTCTCTACATGGCAGGCCACACATAGGAAATACCTTTATATGGAGAAGATGTCACACATGAGCATCTCACAGGAAAGTTAATAACAGTACCCTTCAGACAACAGTGACAAAACTCCAGAGAAAGATGTAACAACATTAAAAGGATCATTCTGACAGGAAAACAAAATGGTCCCAAATTTGCAAATATTTCAGAGTGAAGCTCCAAAATACACAAAGCAAAAGCTCACAGAAAAAGAATGAACCTCTCTATTATTACAATTGAATTGTAATTTTAGCATATCTTTTAGCGATAGAACAAGCAGACAGAAAATCCATAAAGATGTAAAAGATTTACACATCATTACTTAACACAATCTGCCTGCCTCACATTTATGGAACATATTAACAATTAATACATTTTTTTAAAGTACCCATCAAACATTCACAAAAAATGGTCCATACAAGTTTCAACAGATTTAAATAAAATGAACTCTAAGTATATTTTTGATTATGTATAATTAAATTGGAAACCCATAATATTCTAACATATTTAGAAATGTAACAACTTAAACAGCTCACATAATCTTTCCCCAAATAAGTTTTCCAATGACCAATGACCATATGACCAAAATTTATCTATATAATTATATCCTCGAATTCTCCCCAAACCAGCATATAAGCAGGACATTCTATACGAACAAAAGCCCAAATGTTAGGCAGGAAAAGATTAATTTCACACTGAAATCAACTGAGCAAGACAAAATTGAATCAAAAGTCAAGAGTCTTAAGAGAAATCTAAAAACACTGAAACCTGAAAATTGACAAATAAAAAAAAAGTATCAAAAGATGTGATCCATACATAAGCAGCCCACAGAAATGTATAGCTTATGAATGCTAATAAAAGGAAAATAGAAAGGTTTCCATATAATCTCGGAAACAAAACTAAATTAAATATAAAGTAAGGAGAACATAGAAAATAAATGGCAAAAATCTATAAAATAAAAAATGAAAAGAGATATGAAACGTGAACTAATGGGAAGAGCAAAGAAAATAAGAGTACAAACCGCCAGTACCGAAGTGAAAGGGTGGGGGTGGGGACTTAGGAAGCTAGTCAATGCCCCATGTTCAACCTCCAACACCTATGTAATAAGAGGCCCCATGCTCAACCTCCAACACCTATTTAAAACGCATCTGGGTCTGACAGCAGATGCACTTGCTATCCTAATTCAAGGAAGCAAAGACAGAGCGCACAGACATGACCAACATCCAAAGCAGAGGACATCTCAAGCAACTACCAACTCAACTAAGACTAAAAATAGTTTTTTTTTCTTTTTCTTTTTCTTTTTCTTTTTTCTTCTTTTTTTCTTTTTTCTTTTTTGTAAGATGAAAAAACACCAAAAATGATAGAGAAATTCCAAACATATATTAAAAAATACTGAGTAAAAAAGTAATTTTTAGCTACTTTACAAGTTACAATGTGAACATGTGCTGTGCTCTTATACGCGAAGTGGCAACAAGCAATTAGAAAATAACAATTACTAAGCCAGCCCAACGGCTTAGCAGATAAAAACACCTGCACCAAACTTGAAGATCTGCGTCAGACAGAAACGTGACAGAAGAACAGAACCAACTCCTGCGAGCTGTCCTCTAACCTCTGCATGTGCGCAATGGCACATGTGAGCTCCCACACACCGCACATGTATACACAACACACAAAACAAACACACAAATGTAATTTTAAAAAAAGAATTAGCATCTACTACATTAAACAGACAACATGCTTGCAAGACAAATGTAACACACTACTAGTGTGAAGACTGCATAGCAGTGCAGACAGAAACTGGAGAAAACTGCAGCTAGGATGTGCACCAGCGAGCAACAGTTTGCAAGCTCCACTCCAGCTCCACTCCAGCTCTAAATACCAGCCGGAAACAAGTCAGGACGCACGATAACTGAGTGCTCCGTGATTTTTTGATCAAATTCATCTTGTTAATAAATCTTTGGAAAATAAATACTTTATAGAAACAAATGAAGCTTAGTACTGTGTATTTCCATTATTGAGGCCAAAGAAGACAGTGTTTGCTCAGATCTAAGTTTGGGAGAAATATGAGTTCACCGGATTGTCTCACGTACTAAGAAGCTATCAACTATGCACATATCAAAATTCACCCAATTCCACATTTAGAACCGGTTGTCAGTTAACATGAAATATGTTTATTGCATATCTACTTCTGAGCTGCCCTTACCCCTACTCTTCACTTACTAATTCTGGTTTTGTTTTTAGTTTTTATGGAGTATATGCTCTATAAATTACTTTAAATTATTTTTCTCTAATTATAAGCACTTAAGTATAATAATGCTTTATATAAATACATAAATACATGTTAAACATATGACAACTACTTTTTAAATCTAAAGAAAGTCAACATTCCTATGTCTATAAAATTACTGTTTAATCTGAAACGTAAAACAAGCTATACTTTTTCAAAATAAAAAGGTAGAAGACGGAAATAAATGGTAGGAAGGTTAGACAGAGAAAACTTCGAGAGAGGTAAGCTTAAGACAGGACATGTAAGTGCAAAGTGCAGACCAAAGGCCGTAAGACAAATGAGGAGATTTATCAAATACTATGCTTATTGAGCCGAACTGAGCTTCAAGTTTTGCTGCTCCCCCACCCATCCACAAACACATACTGTTTTGTGTGTGAGAAATGTTGATGTTCACCTGCTGCCCTGGCTAGACAGCAATGATCCCCTAGAATCCTGTTCTTTCTGCCTTCTGTTGCTGGGATCCCACGTGGCCCACAGATTTTCCTTAGGAGGTGCTAGCGATGTAAACTCAGGCACTCGGCCTTGTGCAACAAGCACTTTCTGCCCTGCTTAGTTTCTTAATGAATGAAGGACACATATTAATCAAAATATTTTGACATTTATTTACTTAGTGTGTGTGTTATACATGCATGCACATTACCGCGATATAAATATGGAGATTCAGGAATTGGTTCATCCCTTTCACCATGTGGTACTGGGAACTGAATCCTGGTACTTTGTGGCAATTTACCCATAAAGTCATTTTGCCAGCCACTTTATTTGAACTTATCTTTCACTTTTCTAAATATATAGCCAAATTAGTCTCTGAGGAAGGAAAAAAACCTCAGAATCAAATTAAAACTAAAGCAGCATCCATGTCAGGGTACAAAGACAAAAAGAAATCTATAGCCTTCAAAGGTAAAAATGTTCAAGGCTGTTTCTGCCTGATTCAAATTCAGCCACCTTGTCTCTTAATACAGGATCACTTCCCACCATCCCCCAAAAAAGGAAGAAGGAAAGAAAAAGAAAATGGTTCAAATTTGAAATAAATGTTTCATGTCTCTGTCTTCTGACTCTCTCTTTGGAATTTCAAGAC
Source organism: Rattus rattus (assembly GCF_011064425.1). NCBI lineage: Eukaryota > Metazoa > Chordata > Mammalia > Rodentia > Muridae > Rattus > Rattus rattus. The sequence continues at coordinate 3,769,326 of NC_046164.1, forward strand.
GATTTCTGTGGAGTTCTGGCTCTCCCGGAACCCAGAGATCTACCCCCTACCTCCTAAACACTGGGATAAAGGCTGTGCCACCGCTGCACACTCACTTCCCAGACTGTGACCAAACAATTTACAAGTCATCCCTGATTATGCAGACCGAAGAAAATGACGGATAGAATTTATAAAATCATTTCAATTTTTAAATATCTCTAACACGATTGGTATTCGATATTGTTTTTACAACAAAAATGAGTTCCTAGGTGCTTGAATGACAGCCCAGCAATTCTGAGCACTTTCTATTCTAAAGGACCGGCCTCATGGTAGCTAGTTACAACCATGTGTTACTAGTCCCAGGGGATCTGATACCCTCTTCAGAAACTCTATAGGCACCAGGCACACATCATGAACATATATACATGCACTCAAACATACACATAATAAATTAGAAATTCCTAAAAGAAAAACAACCAGTTTTCTTAGTTGTAATCCTCTCACTACTTTAAGCCCACAAACTCCTCACTTCTAAGAATCCTGAGTGACAAAGATAGGACTCAAATTTAGACTATGTGGTTAATTAGTAAATTCAAGAAAATAATAAAATACATTAGAATGAAGCTTACTTAAGTCTAAAATAGTTTTGCTCCTCTGAAGGGTAGTTAACTTGGGTGATATTCAGGTAAGCTGATAATTATTCGAATGTGATCACTGACATCAACTTTTGTAAAGTAGGTTATCTACCTCTTCAGATGCCAAGACTCTCTCCAGAAGTACTGTAAGGTCAAAATTCCTTACAGGAGATGGTCTCAGCACACAATGTACACAAAGCACAGTAGAAGACTCCAAGCAGTACAGAAACCCTTATATGCTGACATGAGCCTGTAATCAATATCTTTCTGTCTCTGTGTGTCTCCTCCCTCCCTACGCCCTTCTCTCTCTCTCTCTCTCTCTCTCTCTCTCTCTCTCTCTCTCTCTCTCTCTGACTCTACACAACATACATCCTGGCGTGCTGACATGAGCCTGTAATCAGAGGCACAGAAGTCAGTACATTTGCAATACTAAGGTGGTGGTTATTTGCTTATTCATCATGCAAATCATACACTAACACAAAAGTAATGGACCATAAGTCTCCTGGCCACGCTTTACACAAGTCTATACTAGCTAGTAGTACCATATTTCCTACTTATATAAATGTAGCTATGAGGGCAAAGAAGCACAAAGACAGTTCTTTTGCAAAACAGTAAAAAACACTTAGCTATTTCCCTCCTTTCCTCCCCCTTTCTCATCCGTTTACTTAGTCAAGGTTTCTCTTGGAAGTCCAGACTGGCCAGAACGCTGGCTCTCTTACGCGAGCTCACAGAATCCTGTACATCTCGGTGACGACTGGAGCTGTGTTGTCACTATGCCCCAGCAATGTAAAATTTTTCAATCATTTTTAAAAAATTCTATATTGTAAATTTGAAGGCATTTCTGCTGAATGTGCATGATGATTACCTGCAGAAAAACTTTAGGATGTGAATAGAACATGGGATGCCATTTTTAAAAGATTGTTTAATTCAGATTTAGTTGGTAGACATTCTCTCAAAAATGAATGAAACCAAGAATGTCATTTCAAGAAAGACTGTGTTCACATTGTATGTTGTTAACTATTAAACTCAGGCTTCCAGGAATAGCCAGATTCTGGAAAACATCAGACACTGTACCATAACACAAGGCGGCCAAGTTTTCAATTTTTAGACAGCAATGGTAATACAATATAATTCTCTAAATTAATTACACTATTATGTTAGGTACATAACTTGTGTGCATGCAAGTACATGTGCGCATGTGCCCGTGGGTGTGCATGTCTCCGTGCGTTGTGTCCACATACATGAGTGCATGCCATGAAATACACATGAAGAAAGAGGTCGTCAACTAATGGGACTGATTCTTTCCTTCAGGTTTGGCAACCACGTACTGCCTTTGCAGGCTGAGGCATCTCAGACTACCAACAAAACCCATAGTATCCTCTAAATGACTGGTATGTTATCAAATGTGCTTCTGATATAGTCAAAGCACAGCAGTTTATGATAACATAAAATACAAGAATAATTTATCAGATTCCATGTTCAAGAAACTACTGGTGCTTATTGACAAGCCTAACAACCTAGTTCTTATCCCTAGAACCCAAATAGTAGGAAGAACACGCTCGATCCTGTAAGCTGTCAACTGTCTCCTCGAGGGCCCATACACATACAAACACATAACATACACGCACACACAGTAAATGTAAATCAAATATAAAAAACTCCACCTGTACAAGGTGACAGGCATTAAGAAGAATACCCACAATTATCTTACTTATTAACCCCTTTTCCAAACCTGTATCACTGCTCACTTCAATTTCTTCTGAGACTTTACCCAAACAAATTATACAGTGAATATACAAGCAGATGACACTTTAGTTACTTCTATTAAGGCAAACTTAAAAATCATATGTAGAAATATAAAGCACTAACACTGTTTAGTTCTTTTGAAAAATAGCTTAGCTTTAAATATATGTATGCTAATAGGTCAAGTATTTAAGTAACTGTTTAAATTTTCTACATTTTAATTTTTAATAATATAAATACTGATATTTTCTAATACTACAAATATTAATACACATAACTCTCATAACCAAAAGCTTTTTGTGCCCTTAACTTTTAAGCAGTTTGAATGCTAAGACTATAAAGAGTATTTAAATATGCTCTCAGGATCAACTTTCATCTGTCAAATGGAGGATGATAGCATAAACATGATATATAAGGTTACTGCTACTTTAAAAGACAATCTAAGAATTAAGTGTCAACTATGTATGTTACTGGGCTCAATGTTTATTTAGGGTTACTTCATTATTCCTTTTATGAAGTAGGTCCCTCACAGAATTGTTTAGATTCACTAGAGAAATAAACATTATTCCCCGTTTGATAATAACTTAATACTCGATAAATAGCTAATATGGTTCATCAGACCACTAATGTAGACAAACTACTTTATAACTCCTAACCCATTACTCAAATCTGACTTTATCTGTAAACTAATTATTAATAGTCAATATTAACCCAATCACCTATGAAACCAAAGGTTGTCATCCCAAGGGCCTCCACACTGACACCAGTAATAAAGCAGAACTCAGATGCTCACCAACGAAGCAGTAATCAAGGATACTTCCTATCAGCTCAGCTCCTCAGTGAATTTCCCAGCAATGCTTGTAGCATGCATCCAGATACTGCATCACACATATGATTCTCAGTCATGACCCACACAATGCCTAACCACTAGATTACATCAATCAGTGGTGGGACTAGAAGCTCACTGAACAGCCTCACCTGAAACTCGTATTTCCTATGGAAGCAATTATATTTATTTCTACCTTTGTGTAAACAGTCTGAACCTCTGTAAGTCATTAAAATGTTTCTAAAATGATAATGGTGTTACTACCATAAACTTACCTTTTAGAGATTTGTTTTTGTACTCCCAAAGTTGGTATGAAGGTAATGTGGCAACCTCTACTCACTATTCCAAGACAAACTAGGCTAAAATCAAATTTATACTGAAAAAAATATAGCTAAAAGAACATGTGTGTGTGTAGTATATGTAAGCATGTCTATAGTATAACTAGCTTTAAATGTCAAAAATGATATTTGACAGCCCCTCACAAATATACATACATATACACATAAAGAGGCAACCTATGATGATGTTACAATGAAATCCAAACAATAAAAAATTAAAAATGACAATTTAAGCAAGAATGGTGGTGGTACATTTAGAAGGCACAGCTACATTAGAAGCATAGGAGAACTCTTAAGTTCAAAGCCACCCAGGACTATTACACACAGTTAGTTAGACAATGTCTCCTACCCAGAAGACTGTGAGCATGTACAGGTAAAGAGTAATCAAATTAATGGAAAATGTCAACTTTCTAAAGATACTTCTGAAAACAGACCTCAAATTATTTAGACAGGAAACAAGTGTTAGTAAATATGGATCAGCATAGGCTCTCAATTTTAGACTTTAAAATACTGATGGCAAAAATTTCTTCCTCTGTACTCTTTAAATTTTAACCTCCTGAAACAAAATAAGCTGGGTTAACTACTGAATTTCTAGTATTCATCTGCCCACACTACATGTACTTTAAAAAACCAAAAATGAGTAAACAGATGATATTTACTCATCCAAGATGTCTCATTTTAATTATAAAACCTCTTTTTGAATTGAAATTACATATCAACTGAAACCATTTCCATACTTAAACTTATTTCTAACACATCGACTTATATGTATGACCTAAGGGTTACTCCGTGCAGTTCTTCCTAGGAGAATATGTGTTAAACATGCTGGTATGTTTTATAATATAAAAAGAAATATAGCCAGTAACTGATGAGAGACTACTTACAAGGGACCACCACCAAAACCAATCAATGATAAATAGCACACGGAAGTTTCGTATTCAAACTACAAACTGATTTATTATTTGCCCACCTCTTGACAAATGAAAAATAGTTAACTGCTCTATGGCTTTTTCAATCTTATTTTAAAAAAAAACAAAACAAAAATCCCACATATATCAAGCAAGAATATATAATACAAAGTATTTCAGCTTCAAATTTAAAAGCAGTGCAGTTAACGGCTGAAGCCATGAACGTGGCAGGCCCTTTACCTAGTAAATGCTGGGACCTACAGCATCAAGCATCAATCTATAGTCTAGCTTTAACTGACAAGGAAATACGAGACTGGGCATGAGAACTATACTCAACGTTCCTGTTTTCATAAATTTATTTTTCAAAAGAAAAAACCAAAGAATACAGTTTAAAGGATTTGGAATTTAATTAAAAGATAAATAACTTCCTGTATTTCATGTTGTTGTATACAAAGCCTATATATAGTCCTCAAGTTTTTACAAACACACAGCTCTCGGTCACTCCAATTCAGGCTACTCTACGCCTCTCAGAAAATTAAGGGTTTTTCTTCCCATTGATCTTCTGAGGACTGCTGAGACAGGCTACTGCATATAACTGACGACAAAACCATGACATTCTGAAATTAGAATCATGTCTATATGAAACAACAAATATTAGATTAACAAAAATACTTACACACTGGATGAAAGCCTGGCTCTATTTCTGATAATTTCCTACTACCTTGAGCTCAGTTCCTTTTACAGTAGTTTAGCAGAAGGAACAGAGGCATTGTGACTACTTTAATGTGGAAAAAAATTACTGATTTAGTTAACCAAATTATTCTTGTTCACCAAACTGGACAGTTGAAAAAACCATGATATAAATTATAACCAATCCTTCTAGTTTTATTTTAAATTTCAGAAATTTATTTCATTCAAGATCTTAAAGATTTAAAGTGTCAACTAGTCTTCATGTGAATGTGTATATATACATATACTTGTGATTGTATTTAAAATGTTTAAGATGTTAAAATGTGATTTAAAATCACATGCAAGTTTAAAAATTAAATTTAAAAACAGAACCACAGTACAATGGATACATCTATTTCTGGTTTTAAGTTCTATTTTTCTAAGATTTAATAAGAAGGCTTTTAAGACTTATATGATTCAAAGGGTCAATTTACATAAATATCCAAGAGTTTTACATTTTTAATAAATCTAAAATGGCAAAGGCAAAAACTACAATAGCACACTTAAAATTACTGGCTTAACATTTACAGTAAGACTGACATTGCTAGACAAATACACTGCAGTATCCATCATGAACATTTATAGTAAATAAGTTCTTAAAAAAAATACAAGAAGTCAAGGGTAATTTCTCTAGAGAGCTCATTCAGTAAGATACTTACAGTATTAACGCACTTTTAAAAACAGTGCAATTCAAAGTTAGAAAATACATTCTTTACCTATTCTGGCCTTGTACCATTCTAAATACTTTCACTTTTAAAAGGTAATCCTTTTGTTATTTGCAAATTTTTCACATCTATTCTGCTAACTAAATTATAGTATTTTAAAAAGAAAACTACTCACTAGAGTTTAATGCAACAGGTATAAAGAAACCAAATTAAAATAGGTGAGAAATTAGGACAAGATGACAGTGACTTTAAATAACATAATAATGAATACACAATGCAGCATCCACACCTGGCCCTTAACAGAAGTAATTATAGCCAACTGCTATGCCAGCAGGAAAGGACCTGTGATGTATAAAACTCCTATCAAAGGGTCTTTAAAAGAAAATGAAGACTTCTAAAATATTTTATAATCTTAAATTTACATGTCCTAAGAAAACTGTTAAATAGGTTTATCAAAACTCCATGAATCACATTTCTATAAAATCCAAGCAAATTTTTTAAAGATCAAATTAAAAAGCACCACCAGCCCTTTAAAATCTAATTAGGTCTGTTTAAACTTGACTGCCAAAGAAGTCATGTGACCACTTGTAATTACTGAATGTATATACCACTGTTTTGCAGTAAATAATTTCACAGCATTTTAAAGGAAACTAACTAACAGGGTCAAAGCTAGGGGCGGAGTAGAGGAGAGAATGGAAATTAACCACCCAATACAACTTACACAATAAGGGGGGGGGGGGCGGGCATGTTGGCAGGTGTCTGCAAGGAGGTAGTAATACAATGGAGTCAGTTTTCATTCTGCAGAACCCTGAGATGCTGCAATGTCAGCTCCAGGCACACACTGAAAGACTCCAGAAAATGCTCATTGATCATGCAGCACTTTATAATGCGCATAGGCTTTTTCTCCTCTTGGCCCCGCCTAGTTTCCCTTTGCAGCAGCTCCCAAGCCCTCTCCCCACGATGAAATCTCTTTTGAAGACAGTGAAATGGTAACAATTATCCTCACACTACCATAAAGCCTCGATATTTGAATAGCCAGGCTTTTTATTCCTTTTCTTAAAAAGGAGAAAGAAAACACAGTGGCCACCCCAATAGCAACCTTGCATCCTCACAGATAAGGATCTGAGATTTGCGTAAATACAGTTTTTGTTATCATGTTACAAGGCCATCATCAGTCACAGTTGCAGTTTGGCACTATTTCCTTGAACTGCTTTTTATTCAAATACTGTCATTTAAAACTGATATAATCAGAAAAAAATATCATTTAAAATACCCATGGAGACTGTAATATGCATTCTAACATCAGAACTCAAATTTTAGGTTTTTTAAATTAAATTCCTAATTTATTTTACAATAAAGGCACATGAAAAATGTAGGATCAGAGTGTACCACTTAAATTAAACAATTATTTTATCAGGCTAAAATAACCGACAGTTTTTCACAGGAATTGCAAACACAGCTTTAGGCTTAGATATGTAAATGAATTCTAAGACATATGATACCAAACCTACTTCAAGCTGCTTTGCAGACCCCACCTTCTAATGAGTTAATCTAAAGGTCACCACCAGCACAAGGCTTTTAATTAAGTCCAAACATTCTCCCTTTTTTTCTACCAAACACATCTACAATTTATAAAACATGATGTTTAAACAGTTTAATAATCATGTGAACCAGACTGACACATCCTCACAGGAAACAAGGTCTGTCCGGATCTTGCTTTTATGCTCTGCCTCTCTCTCTCTGCTCTCTAATCTATTCATCTATGAAACAATTCTAGCAGATAAGATTTCTTTGTTCAAATTTCAACTTTCATTTCATTTACAGACCTAACCCTACCTCAAGAATGTCTTCTAGCACATATGCTTCCATTTCAGCCGCTGTCTCCACCATGTTTTATCAAACTGCCATGTTTCTTACTGCACTATGATTAGATCATTGCCAGCAGGAACACTCCTCTGTGTCAGCAAGGGAACAGGAAATGGAATGTTCTATTACATGCCTAAAGCAGCTTAGCTGTTCACCAGCCAGGCATCTACCAAAAGAGCAGGGGGTGACTCATTCCGTATTCTTTAAAGACACAGAAGCTCTATTTTCAAGCAAACTTCTGTCAAGTAATTTCAATAGATTAAAAACCTCATATTTTAACATTACAAATTATAAAATCTCAATTTTCCTAAAAGAATATTTTTTAAGCTACTTAAATACCTGATTGAACAAAAGAGGTCCAAGTGGGTTACACAGCAGTTTATCCTTTGTAAAGTCTTACGGTGAGATTAGCTGCTGTATTAAAGATGCAGAGGAGGCATGATAATGCTAAGTTAGGAATTTGGGACAACAAGCAGATGGATTATATAATACACCTAACTATCAGACCTAACTTAAGAGTGTAAGAATTATCTTAATGCAGGCTTTTTAAATAGTAAACTGCTTTCCTATGAACGTATAATCTGTTTGCAAAGGCCTGTAAGTACAAAATTAACATCTACTATATACTGCAGTATATATCCTATTTTCTGGTAATGCCTTCAACTTCATTCATTAATCACAACAGTGTAGTTTTTCTATTAGTATAAATATTTCAAGGCACCTGGCATAATGACTGCATATCAGAAAGTATGTTAGGGGTAGTCAGTATCAGACTTCATCCTAACAAGTCTATATGAGATGAAGCGAAATAAAGTATCTATTGTATAATATATAAGAGACACTTTTACTGTGGCAGGTGACATATAAGTTTTGTCTTGTGATTTAAAAAACAACAAAATGTTACTTTGCCCCCATAATAAGAGCCAGCTATGTGACAGTAACATACAGTTACAGTAGGTTTACTATACACCACTGAAATGTCTTTATGTCTATTAACTCGCATCATTTCCACTGTCTTAAAAGATGCTATTATTATACCACTTTAAAGATGTGGAAAGCAGGGCATAGAATACAAGCTGCTTGACCAAGTTTTCCAAGCTAAACTTACTTGGTTAAGGAACTAACACTGGTTAATCAAAGCAGTTAGTTCTGGATTTTATTCTCAGAATCAGCTACTGAAGTCTTTCTGCAGACAATATTATTACGTTTTATGAATAAGGAAACAATGCCCCAGCCTCGGCAAACAATTACATAACAAAACCGAAATCACATTCAATCTAGAGCAGTGGGACTAAGAGAAGCTAGTTGCAAACAAGTGTATCAGAAATGCTGCTGCCCTTGGCCCACATACAGCATCCACATTTATGTATGGCAATGCTACTTGGCAGCTTCTCCAAAACATCTTCCTGCTGGAACATAGCACAAAGTAAACCAGCAATCTGAATTTCATTACCTCCTACCTTCAAGGTCAACTTTAAGCTTTAAGTAATCTTTAAGCTTCAAATAAACTTCATCTTCAAACTAAAGAGCAAACTTTCTCTCCCTCAGAACTTCAGTATCAGGTTTGAACTCAAGGACTCACTGGTTAGAACATTCACTCTTTTTTCTCATCAGCCAAGAAAAGGCTTCTCAAATATTTTATTTGAAAACAAATAGGTTCCTCCAAAACTCAAACCAAATACTCATTCTGAGATAGCTCAGTGGGTAAAAGCTGTGCACGCCTAACCCTGAGCCCACATAAAGATGGAAGGAGAGAACCAACCGCACAAAATTTAGTATGAACAGAATACACATTTCAAATATTCTGTAATATTTTGTTATACATCAAAATATTTATTTTCCCATTAACCTTCCTTTCTAAGCCATCTTGCTAATATAAACTCAGTGTTAAAGCAAGCAAAATACTATGAAAGGAGATGCATACACATCTACCTTAAAATTAATCATTTTTAATACAATTCAACTTCATTTTACAGAGGGGAAAAATCCCATATCAGTTGTCCAGAAAAGATTTCAATGAAAAAAATACCACCCCCCCAAGTGGAAAAGATATTAAAGTAATTAACATGACAAGATACACAAACAACTAAAAATCAATACATAAAAGAAATATAGAACAAGCCTTTAAAACATTTACTAAAGTAAAATTCAAATGTTCTATAAAGTTTAGCATCTAGGCTCAGAATTGGTTTGCTTAACTAGAAAAGAAAGCAGCTAAGACAGAGAGTATACACAAATTATGTGGTAATTAGCCAGAACACCATTTTGAATATTGGTGTGTTTCCCTAAATTTTATTTGTTTATTTACTTTTGGTGATGGCAATCAAACCTGATGAGATTTCAAAATCCACATTTTCAAACAAAAGAAATACACTATAAAGATGCAACCCACAGAAAAACAGACTAAGGAAAGAAACCATTCACTTCTTAAAATGTATTTGAGTTTTCTCTCTACATTAGCAGTTAATGCCGTACATTATCAACTACATTGTGTATGTCAGTTTAGAGACATACAAAATACCAATTATATAATGGCCCAGCCAAGCATAAGTGAAAGATCATAAAGACTTAAAATGACTCGAGTCTAGATATGTCAAATTTATCACAGTAATATTTTTTCAATTACTATTAAGTTATTTTCTCTTCTACGAGCTATAGCCGATCCATATAAATTAATATATATGCATGGAAAATACTAACAACATACAACAGAATACATACATCACAGGACTGAAGATGCAGCTCAGTGATAGGACACTGACACTGACCATGCATACACAAGAGCCTGAGTTTTGTCAGCACCACAAAAATAGCACTAAAAAGCAGATAAAAGTAAACCTCTTATCATCCTTCAGAGGTGCAACCAATCGAGTATCTCCATTTCCATACACATTTTAGTGTAAGAATGTCTTTACACAAATGGAAACATGCTGAGCATGTTGTCCGTTTCTACAGGTTCTGCACCATGGATTCCAAAACAGAAACAGGACAAACATGGTACCTGCACAACCTTTTACATGACAAGCCTACAATATGTACCTAAGCAATCTGAAGATAATCTAAGTAGGCAGAAGGGGGGACAAAGAGTAAAGTCTAATTGGAAGGAATGATCTGAAGGATCATCAGATTTTGTCCACGGAAAAGAGAAGACTCATCACTTGCTGAATGAATCATGGGTAGTTTTTTTTCCTAGGTCTGGAGAAAGACGATGCACATAATGAGTTCAAATCTTGAAGGACATCACAGAACCTTCGCATCTTTCCTCCACAGCTGAATTGTCCAAGTTAGCATTCAGTCACATTCATTTTCCTACTGAAGCTTCTCCTAACCTCTTGGACCATGCACAGGTAGCTACACAAGTTCTATCCCTATATAAATTTTATATAAGTGACTAGAGTATTATGGCCCCAGTTCTCCATCTACACCAGACTGTGTATGCAAACTATATGTCAAACAACCTGTTTATAAGTAATAGTCTACAACATATGTTCCAACTAGCACATGTAAAATCTATTTTTGACAACTCTTCTAATTTCCAATAAAAACACTAACATTTTCTGTCCACTACTAAAAGGCATCTATATTATCCATAACAGCTCATACTATATTTAATAGCCTTTAGTATATATTCTCTGTATATGCCAGAATATAACCATATAATAACTTTCAAAAGAGACATGTATAAAGATGTTTCTGTATTAAGCCTAGAGAGTGATATTGTTTCTCTACAAATACAAAGTATTTCTAACACAACTCTATGGCAAATCTTAGATCTGAAATTAGCATTATTCATAAAAGTATCTTGGCTTATACTAAAAGCTCAGAAGTTACACCTTATCTTGAACTTCCCTTTAAAAAAATTATTCTTGGGGTTGGGGATTTAGCTCAGTGGTAGAGCGCTTGCCTAGCAAACGCAAGGCCCTGGGTTCAGTCCCCAGCTCCGAAAAAAAGAAAGAGGAAAAAAAAATTATTCTTGCTATATTAACTTCAATTAACTACAGTTTAAAATGCTACAATTCAAAGTCTATCAAAATCTCTGCATCTGGAGAAAAGAATGGTATAAAATAATCTGACCTATAAAAATATAATCTACCTCTGTTAAAATTCAAATTACATCCAAGGTTTGGTGCTGGTGCTTTCTTAACTTGAAGTCTACTGTGAATAAATAGATGTCTGAAAGAATTCAATATACTAAAGTCCCAGAGCCTCCACGAACCATTTGTGTGTGGTCTTATTAAGTAAGATATGGCTAAATGTATTACCTCATGTCTTCTGATTAACCTTCTAATTATTGTGGAGATTTTTGTTTGTTTTTTGAAACAAAGTCTCACTGTGTAGTTCAGGATAACAGAGAACTGAATCTAATCTAGAATTCAGCTTCTCAATGCTTGGCTTACTGGCATCCACCATCATACACAGCCAAATTATCTACTTGCAAAGAAGAAATTTTAATGTAATCTTTCCATGTACACTAAGAGGAAGAATGGGCCACATTAAACAGTGCTTGAGTCTTCTGTTGCTGTTTTAGTATTTTGAGACAGTCTTGTAGAGCAGTGGCATATAGGCTGGTATATAAAACATTATGTGGTTGGGATAATTCACTTTCCTCCCAGAGTGCATGGTATCACTACTACTAGTCCCAGTACTGAAAGAGCTTTAACAACACAGAGCACTATGTAATTTCTACCCATTTTCTAATATAAGCTGGGTCTCACTTTGTAAGCCTGACTGGCCTAAAGTCTAGTTTTCTTTTTAAAGATCACCAATAACAGTTTGAGCATGCAGTTATACATTTACTGAGTACTTACCAGGTTTTAAGGTCCATACTACAAACTAGATAAAGAATGATTTTTTAAAATCATAGTCTCCATGAACTCCATCAAGATTCCTGGCCAAGTTTACCATCTGTCTAAAATATCCATTTTTTTCTCATTACAGTTCCTTTCTATTCTTCCCAAATCCAACTAATGAAACATAAAACTCAACTTAGAGGGGTTGGGGATTTAGCTCAATGGTAGAGCGCTTGCCTAGGAAGCGCAAGGCCCTGGGTTCGGTCCCCAGCTCCGAAAAAAAGAACAAAAAAAAAAAAAAACTCAACTTAGAGCAGCACAGAAGAGAACTAGTCTATTTAAATATCATATATTTCAAACTAGATGTGTCCTGCACACAGAATATGATTTAAGCAGCCTTATCTAAACTTAAGCAACAGAGTAAGCAAAGTAAATAATGCAGCTAGTCTGAAATAATGCCTTTGTCAGCTGACACTTGCTATTCGTTACCTCTCCTCATGACGGGTAAGTCACACCATGAATTCATTATTTTTCTAGTATTCACACAATAGGCTCTATCAATATATAAAACTGGCAAGGGCTGGAGAGATGGCTCAGCAGTTAAGAGCACTGACTGCTCTTCCAGAGGTCCTGAGTTCAAATCCCAGCAACCACATGGTGACTCACAACCATCTGTAAGCGACAGTGTACTTGTATATAATAAATGAATAAATAAATCTAAAAAAACCTGACAAAATATTTTTTTATTTCTAAGTTTCATCCACTTTTCAAATTTATTAGTACTATACAAGATCTTCAAATAAGAACTTACAGGCACAACAGAAATTATTTCAATGGTTTGTTTTAAAAAAGCTAAATCAACTGATGGTACAGTACTTTTATTCTAGCTAGCAATGCACTATTTCCTGCTCTAAAGCAACCACTAAGAAAAATCAGACACACACACGTCTTACCCACATACATAAGTTGGAAGTGACCTGTGAATATACACTTAAATTCTAAGGAAAAAAAAACTTAAAAGCTGGATGCATGAAGAATTGAGATGTTAAAAAAAAAAATCTCAAGATGCTCAGGGACTCCTTTTGCTGTCACTAGCTCTCTTCTTCTGATTCCTTGCTGGCCTGGGTTCCCTGATATTAATGTCCAATTAGTATGGTGCCAAAATATGTTACCATTATGCTAATTCTACCCTAATTTACCTTAACAAACTTTGAATGGTTGACCTGCAAACAATTACTTCAGTACTGAGACTCTTCTTTTCAAACTCACAATCTAATGTATTGAGAAACATATTACATATTAAATTGTCTCTAGTAGAGCTTGGCTAGAAACTACAAAAAGAGGCATTATTCCCTTGAGGGACCACTACTGAGTTGTCACATAAAGAAAACTCAGCTTTAGTGTTTCTACTTCCCCATCAGTGAGCAACGTCTCAATGATCACTCTTCTAAACCACTGGCCTATATTTTTAAGAAAATGATTTGTTCAAGTGTGTGAGTATTTTGCCTGCATGTATGTATGTCTGTACACACGTGTGCCACGAGCTCAAGAATACCAGACCAAGTAAATTCTAAGTACCAAGCCCAGATCTATTGGAAAAGCAGCCAGAGCTCTCGATCTATTGGAAAAGCAGCCAGAGCTCTCGATCAGGATATAGCTTTCAGCTACTGCTCCAGCACCATGCATGCTGCCCGACTGACTGCCTTGATGATGGACTAAACCTCTGAATCAGTAAGCAAGCCCACGATTACATGTTGTCTTTTATAAGAATTGCCTTGGTCATGGTGTCTCTTCACAGCAACAGAACAGTAACCAGGATTAGTATCATTAATCAACACGGTGAGAAAGGAAGTTTAAAAACTGTTAGATCATTTATGTAAGTCAACTAATTTCAAAGAAAATTTACATTAATATCAATAAAATAGTTATAGCTTGGTAGGTGGCAAAGACCACAGCGCAAGAGCTGTGCCTTGTAGTAATCATGACTAAGCTTTCCATGTAGCTCTTCATCTGTCCAGGAGAGAGAGGACAGCAGGTATAAAAGCTAATTTTCACATAGGGGTTTTTCTCTCCTAGCTGATAAAACAAAAATAAAGGATGGTGGATACTTTTTATTTATTTTTTTTTAATTAGGAACTAGAAAAATGGCTCAGTGGCTGCAAGTGTTTATTGCTCAATCATGAGACTATAGAGTTCAGATCTCAGCACCAGCATTGGGTAGCTGACAAATGCCTGGAATGCCAGCTCCAGGGGATCTGACATGCATCTCTGAGCCTCTGTGGACACCTGCCATGTATATATGAACACACAGACACATACACACAAACACCTAAATAAAGTAAGTGTTAAAAATTAAAGTAAAAAGAAAATGTCCTCATTGGTTCTGCTGAGGTGACTTGCTGGGTAAGACATCAGACTTGTGTTCTACCCCTGTAAGTTATAGTGACAGGGAGAACCAACTTCTCAAAAGTTATCTCCTAATATCTACACCCACACCATGGCAGGAATGCACGCACACATCATATACCCATAAACAAACACAAGTAAATAAAACATTCGAATCAACTATGGCATCTCAAGTGTTATACAGCAACCTCTCCCAAATGGAGATTTCCGTAGTTAGTTGACATAACTACTGGGGGCTGAGAAAAAATAGTTGAACACAACCTTAAAAAGGTAAAAAGAATTGTTCCTGGTAAAAAAAAAAAAAAAAAAAGAATAATCCAAATGTCATTCCAGAATTTCATTTGATGGATTAAGTTGAAAATGAGTTAGCAAGTAAATTGTGAATCCATATATTAAATCATGTATGTAAAATATCTTCATTCTTTAGAGCCCACCTCCTTAATCTGTGAATCACACTCCCCACCCCACCCCCAGATCGTGTAAATGAGTATCTGGATAGAAAAAAAAGGCGATACTAAACAGTTTCTGAACAATCAAAATCCAGAAAAAAGAAAAAAACCAGGCATGCTGGTACCGCTAAAAGCACCACTTAGGTGGTGATCCAGTAGAACGTTGTTAAATATCTAAGACCAGCCTGGTCTCGAAGCCAGTTAGTGCCAAGCCAGCCAGTTACAGGTAAAGATGCCGTCTCAAAAGAACAAGCTTCTAAATGCACAACAAAAATTTTAAAACAAATTCAGAATGAATCAAATGTGTTTCTGACAGCTTTTATAAACTATGTTACCTACGTAACTTCACTATAGCCCTTGATTCTGAAGAGAAAATAAAACTTAGAGCAACAAGGATTCAAGATTACTGTGTATGTTTTCAATTAAAGTTTTTACTGTACAGTTTTCTGAACTTATGAAAAGTAAACATGTGTAATATTTTCCTACCATCATTCTTCATCATATATTGAATTAGTATCTTTTAAGTAATACTGCAATATAATATTTGATTTTTTAAATTGCTGTATGAATTGCCGATGGCTATCATATAAAAACATAAATGATGTTGATTTTCAAACATTTCTGAGGTGGCCCTAAACATATTTTTGCTATTCTGTGCTCTTCATGTACAGAAAGCAGCCTCCCAGCACTGATGACTATACTAGACCAATGCATCCATGGGATCTATAGTGTTGAAAGTACCATGTCCTACAAATATTCAGCCAGACTCAATCCCTTTTGTAAAAATAAGCAGATCCACCCCACTAGTATGTAAATTAGCCTTCATCTTTAAAAAATGGTGTATGAACACATACACCAAAGGAATCAATAAATGTCTTATCTGTACACAAAACTATTTTATATACCTATATATCCAGGTGATGTGAAAACTCTTCAACAGAAAAGGGAAAAGTTAAAAAACGAAACTTGCAATGTAAAGAGACCTTGTTAAAAATAAAACGTTCATTAGATTGAACACGAAGTAAACAAGATTAAATAATCTGCCTCAAATCAGGAAGTACCAAAGAAGGACTCTAAGATGCTAGCTCAATTTCAAATTATAAATCAAGGGAAAATAATGCTAGGAAACAAAATGCAAAGACAATGGGTTATTTCAAAAGTAAATGCAACATTAAGTACAACATTTGTAAAGTATCAGATTTTAAAGATATTAGAATCTGACTGCTTTACTTATATCATTTAATTACAATCATCATAAAAACTTCTGTGGGAGCCTCAGTGGTAAAGAGTTCTGGCTTCTTCTAGAGGATCTAGGTTCAATTCCCTACACCCATATGGCAGCTCACAACTTTAAGTCCAATTCCAAGGGATCTGATGTCATGTTCCAGTCTCCATGGACACCAGGCACACTAGTGGTACACAGAGACACATGTAAGCAAAGCAGGATAGAGAGTTAGACAGATGAGACAGAACTCAAGCCCAACACCTACACTTCTGTTATGGTACTGAGAACAGCAGGACCCTAGTACTTCACTGAGGCATACAAACCTCAACACTGCCCTCCTACTTAGGCAAGGCTGTTCTGGGCCCCGGGAATAACAAAATTGACATTCTCATGCAAATACAAAGGCGCTACAGTACCAAGTCTGTATTTAGGGCTTGGTGTAAAAGACAAGAGAGCCTGGCTAAGGATAAGGTAAGAACTTCCTGTACCAAGGCAGCACTAGGGATACATTTACAACTTACAGCACGGTACTAAGAGAATGCAGGTACTCCTGGAGAAAGACAACTAAAATGAGTGGTGAAGGAGATCTTGAACTGTACTGTAGTTGTGTGGAGCAGACTAAAGTAACTAAAGTGAAAGTGAGAAGAGTCCACAAAGTGAGGACTCCAAGTTAAAGGGTCTGAGGTTATGAAACAGCATATTCAGCAGTATGCCTCACTTACTGCCAAGCCTAACAAGTTATTACTAAGTCTAACAACTTGAGTTAGTTCCCTAGAACTACATAGTGGAAGGAAAGAATTGAATCCCACAAGTGTCATGAGCCACGGACAACCA
The DNA here is from genome assembly GCF_011064425.1 of Rattus rattus. NCBI lineage: Eukaryota > Metazoa > Chordata > Mammalia > Rodentia > Muridae > Rattus > Rattus rattus. The sequence goes on from NC_046164.1 coordinate 3,786,719, forward strand.
CGCACCTACAAAATACATACACACATAAATATGGTTTTAAACAATTTTAAAGAAAGTATCATGTTGACATCTTTGGTTTGTATACTTGGCCATTTCATCTGAAACCCTAGCCTTATTTGCTAAGTCTATAGTAAAAAAGTCATAAAAATATAGTTTAATTTATTAACTACAGAAAATTAACAATATGGTGCATTATTAAAAATTTGAAGTTCTAAAGGAAGTTAAGATATATATTCCATTTAAGTTCTAAAGACCTAGTAAATCCAGAATATAATCTTGTCTAAACCAAATAACTAACATTTGGTGGACTCCTAATTATAGAACTCCTGCATACCCTTAGTCTGTGATATCACAGCCACTTAAATAGTACACATACATTTTATTGGGAGTATACAAATTCAGTAAAGTATCGGCGTTAAATAAAATTAGAAAAGAGAAATAGATGGGAAACAATATTTGCTGGATTCTGCAATTTATACAAAAACCCACTTTTTAAGCAATTCACAGGAAAGAGGCAATAGAACAAAGTCAGTAAGAAAGCCAATTTTAGTGAATACTGTACATATATCAATTCTACCATCTACTCTAACTTCCAGAATCCTAAGATCACTTCCATGTCTTGATCTTTTTTCCAGCTATAAAATTGAATGATAAGCCCTACCATTATGGAATATACATAAAGCAATCAAAACTCCGCCTAGGACTTACTAAGCACTAACTATGCTTTTGGCTTACTACTAAATATGCAGAGAAGTGATCAATCAATGGAATTCTCTCCAAACAATTACAGTTTAAAAATTTTGTGTTGACATAAATAATAAAGTGACAGCTACAAAACAGACCCATGGGCCAACAAGATGCTCAGTAGTAGAAAGGTGCTGACTGGCCATGCAAACCAGATCTAAGTTTGATCCCTGGAACCCACATAAAAGCAGAGAAACTATATACACACATACATACATACATACACACACACACACACACACAATTTTTCACATGTAAATTCTGTAAGATGTTTTTTAAACATCTCCATTTATGCAAAACCAAACTTTGATTCCATAAATGTTATTTTTATACCTGTAAGAAAATGTAGAGGAGGGGTTGAGGATTTAGCCTAGGATGCACAAGGCCCTGGGTTCGGTCCCCAGCTCCAAAAAAAAAAAAAAAGAGAGAGAGAAAATGTAGAGGAGGGCTGGAGAGATGGCTCAGTGGTTAAGAGCACTGACTGCTCTTCCAGAGGTCCTGAGTTCAATTCCCAGCAACCACATGGTGGCTCACAACCATCTGTAATGGCATCAGACGCCCTCTTCTGGTGTGTCTGAAGACAACTACAGTGTACTTATATGTAATAAATAAATCTTAAAGAAAAAACAAAATAAGAAAATTTAGAGGAAAAGGCAGAATATGAAGCTTTAAAACATACTTGGTATATAAGAAAACTTTCAACTATTATTCTCTATTTAACTCTACTGTTTAAGCTTTCTGTCAACATTTACTATTAACCTAACAAAAAAGTTAATAGACCTTTAAGATTACAACAACATAAAATTGAACACTACCAACAATTTTCTATTTCTGGTAGGAACTTTTAAAAGGTTTTCTTTGAAGGATGTTGTCCTAATCCCTGAAACAGAACAAAGCATATCCATTTTATATCTTAGAGAAGTTCTAGTCTCAATATTCTATGAAGAGTAACTGAGGTTTTGTTTTGTTTTGTTTTTCTATTATTTTTTTCGGAGCTGGTGACCGAACCCAGGGCCTTGCGCTTGCTAGGCAAGCGCTCTACCACTGAGCCAAATCCCCAACCCCAGTAACTGAGTTTTAAACCACTTATCTGAAATATATACAGAAGGGCTGCAGAGTTCAGTGTTAAGAGTGCTTATCTAGCATTTAAATTCAATATTTAATTGAATATTGGCTTTAAATTCAATATTTAACATGAGTAGAAAAAAAATGGAATACTTTAAAATAAAAAGACTGAGGTTGGGGATTTAGCTCAGTGGTAGAGCGCTTGCCTAGAAGCGCAAGGCCCTAGTTAGGTCCCCAGCTCTGAAAAAAAAAAAAAAAAAAAAAAAGAGACCAGAGAACTACAAAATATTCACTCTGTTTACCTTACATTAAGTAGGTCCACAGTCAATCACCAACAATTCCCACCTTGTGGGTTGCAAGCCCAACGGGGTCGCACAGCAGATATTTACATTAAGATCTATATCAGTAGCAAAATTACAGTTGTGAATTAGCAACTAACTAATCCGATGGCTAAGGTTAATCACAACACGAAGTACAGTATTATAGGTGGTCATGGCATTAGAAAGGTTGAGAATCGCCAATCTAGATGAAACCAATGACCACGTAAAAGGACACTACAATTGGTTGCAGCTCTTCTTAATAAAAGCTTTGTTTGTTCTACGTGAATCTATAGTGGAGGAGGAGGAGGAGGAGGAGGAGGAGGAGGAGGAGGAGGAGGAGGAAGGAAAGAAGTCAGGCCTGCACAGGAAGAAAAAAATATCTAATGAAAGGGGACTCCATGAGAAAGGCATGTTTCTACATGCTTGTGATCAATCCTAGAAGCTGAGGCAGAACTGACACTGAAGCTAGTTTGGGCTAGTATTAAAGACCTCGCCCCTCCCAACCAAAAACAACAACAACAAAAAAAACAACAAAAAAACAAAACAAAACTAAGCAAACAAGACAAATAAACAAAAGCGGATGGAAACCCAGTGAAGAGTACTTAATATGCACCAGATCTTAGATTTAATTCCTAGGACAGCAAACCAACAAGCACACACTCCGATTACAAGAAAACACACACACACCTGGATTATATGAAAATCAGAATCAGTTTGTCAACCATAAGCCATTAACAGATATTTTCTATTTATCGAGGAACATATAAAACTCATTTGTGTACATAGTTTTTCTGTGTACAGATACACAGAACATGTATGTGTGAACATGTGCACATTTCTCTAAATATAAATCAATCTGTAGGCTATAGGTAAATCTGAAGCCTCTCCTCATCTTTTAAGGCAAGCCCCCTCTTCTAACCTGGCTCAGCTAGCCTGAGATCCTCCAGTGGTCTCCATTCCTCAGCACTCGGATCACAGGCTGTCATGCTGTTTTACTAGCCCCTAAGCATTTAGTGCATGGGTCTTTAACATATACAAATGGGTACACACAAAGATGAACCCACAGGAGATAAATTCTGAGGTATTATCCTACTGTTCAAACATGAAAGACAACACTTCAAACAATGCGAGCATAAAGTAAAAACCAACGTGTTAACTATTTGGAAATACCAAATTAAGCCTCTCTCCTTCCCCACAAGCCTACATGTGAAATTAAATGTAAAAACAAAACAAAGCAACAGAGCACAGCCAAGAGGTTAAAAACAACACAAATGCCCACCTGATAAACATGGAGACAACCTGTGATTTATACGTACAATGTAGTGCCCTCAACCTTAGAAAGGAAACACTATCCCACTCAACACAGATAAACCCTGACGACTGATGAACTGAAGTAAGATAATCACTATTTGATTCCACTCTTTTGAGCTACATAAATAGAATATATCTAAGAAACAAAAGGTCAACAAGCACAATGTAGAGTTCTTCAATAGAGTACTTCTGACTTTCCAAGATGAAGAAGTTCTGGATCTGTTGCACAACAATGTACATTTTCCTGACACTATTTAACTGACACTTGAAAGCTGGCAAAGATTTTACTTAGCAATATTTATAATTTAAGAATAAGTTAGCTATCGTAAGAGGTATGAACTGATTTTAAGTTCCTAGGCATCATATAAAGAACTGACCAAACTCCTTCCTAGCACACTGGCTGTCCGTTCCCAGCACCCACAGTCCCAACTCTAGGGACCCAGGCTTCTTGGGGGCTCCATGGGCACAAGGCAAGCACACCATATAAATGTAGGCAAACGGTCATACATATAAAAACGTTTCTGAAGAAAACATAACATACACATAAAGGAAACCTGTATTAAGTAACTCTTTTAAAGACTGATTTAAGAACATGGTTTTTCCTAACAGACTTCTAAATCCAAAGTGAAATGAATGATCTTCACAAAATGTAAGTCAGAATATTTCTGAAGTCAAATCCAATGTGTTAAAATGCATTTAAATTGGCTGTGGTAACACACACCTTTATTCCCCGCACTAAGAAACCCAAGGGAAGAGGATTTTGAGTTTAAAGCTAACTTGGGCAATATGACTAGACCCTATCTCAAACAAGCCCCACAAACACAACTTTCTTATAAAACATTTTTTGATAAGCTTATCGTTTCTGGTAAAATTTGAATGAGCTTACAGAAAAAGACAGACTATACTGCTCGCAAAGAGTGGCATCATAATCAAGGGCAGCATAGCTGCTTTACAGTAGGGAAGACAAGGAGAGCATCTGACAGACAGTGTTAGCCCCGACAGTGGCCGCTTTGGAAACTTTAAAAACTGGCACAGAGAGGAAAACACGTGGCGTAAAAATCTTAAAGGACAAAAATAATATAGTAGACTCAACATGACAATTTAAAAACTCAATTGAATAAACTAAGTTAAGTTGTCATGTAGAAGATAAAACATCAAAATCAATAGTGTTCATACTTTTAACAATAACTAATGGGGTTGGGGATTTAGCTCAGTGGTAGAGTGCTTGCCTAACAAGCGCAAGGCCCTGGGTTCGGTCCCCAGCTCTGAAAAAAAGAAAAAAAAGTAACTAATGAAGAGATATAAAGATACAATTCATGATGGCAATAAGAACCATAGAACAATCCACAACAAATGTTTAAAAGCTGTATGAAAACTGTCTAATTTGCCAGACATAGTGGTACAGGACTTAAGTTTCAGCAATGGGATGGCAGAGGCAAGCGGAACTGTGAGTTCAAGCCCAGCCTGGTCTAATACATAGGAAGTTCCAGGACAGTCAAGGCAGCAGAATGAGACCTGGGGCTGGACATGGCTCAGCAGCTAAAGAGCACTGGTTACTTTTCCAGAGGATCTGGATTCAGTTCCCAGCACACACATGGCAGCCCGTAACTATCTGTAAGTAGTTCCAGGGGATTTACATCTTCGCACACCAAACACCAAACACCCATACACATAAAATTGAATTATTAAAAAACAAAACAACAACAACAAAAAAAAAACTACAACCCTACAAAACTGTTTAACTTTAGTAAAGAAAGACGTCAAGTCTGAAAAACAAAAGCATGTTGTGTTTATGTGTTACACAGCATGGCATAATGCATATCCTATCAAATACATAAAAATATTTGTGGCAATTTGCAAAAGATAATTCTAGAACATATCTGGCAGGTTAGAATCCAAATTCCATCAACTAGTCTGAACCCTTGGGGGCTCCCAGAGACTGAACCACCAACCAAACAGCTAGCATGGGCTGGACCTACCCAGCCCCATGTGTAGCAGATATGCAGGAGCTGTTCTGAATTCTGTTACCTGTCTATGGATCCCCTAACTGGGCTGCCTTGTCTGGCCTCAGGGGGAGAGGATGTGCCTAGTACTGCAGAGACCTGATGCGCCAGAGTCCGGTGATACCCAGGGGAGCCCACCCACCCAGAGAAGGGAAGGAGGAATGGAGAATGGAGTTGTGGGAGGGGGAGACTGGGAAAAGGGGGATGTGGGATGTAAAGTTAATAAATAAAACCTATGAAAAGAATTCCAAACAAGATCAATGACTGACAACTGTCTTCTAAGTCATTAAAGCAGCCTCAAGTACTACACTTAATCATATGAAACCACAGAAACTCCTGATTAGTCACTTTATAAAAGCAGCAATTTCTGGAGGATGAGGAGACAGCTCAGTGGGTAGAGGACATGCAGTGCAAGCATGATGGGCAGAGTGGTGTTCCCATCACCCATGTTAAAGCCCAGCAGGCAAGCAGCTCATCTGGTAATCCCAAAGCAGACAGAGTAGATACCTGGAACAAGACAGCTAACTAGACTTCTAGGTTCAAGTAAGAACTGCTTTCATACAGAGGAAAGCAATCAAGGAATAGTACATCCTGAACCTCCACAAACACATATCCACGTCATCAGTACAAATAAACAAGGCACACAGGCAAACAAACACAAGTGAGAAAACACACACTCTCTCTCTCTCTCTCTCTCTCTCTCTCTCTCTCTCTCTCTCTCTCTCTCTCTCACCTTTTTAAAAAAGTGTTAACGGACTTTAAAATCCACTCAAATATTTACTGCTAAAGCTTAGTGAAGGATCAATATGGGACTTGTTTCTCATCTAGTCAATTTAGTGGTAGAAATGGAAAGGTGTAGAAGAGCAAGTCTCCCTTAACAACCTAGAGAGAGCTGAAGAAGCTACTTTGAAACTTCAAGAGCACTGGCTGCTCTTCCAGAGGACCTGTGTTCAATTCCCAGCAACCACATGGCAGCTCACAACCACCTGGCATTTTAATTCCAGAGGATCCAACACTCTTCTGATTTTCATAAACAACAGGCAAGGAAGCAGTGCACTGACACAGATACAGGTAAAACACTCATGCATAAAATACTAGTTAAAAATTTTTTTTTCAAAATACAGAAAAATCAAGAGCCAAGGGAAGAACAGCCTAGGTAAAAGACTCAACACACAAAAAAAATAAATAAATAAATAAATAAATAAATAAATAAAAAAAATCACAGGTTCCAAGATAAAAACCTTCTACCTCAGAATGACAAAAAGAAGGATCAGACAAAAGGGTACAAATGATATGAGGGCAATGGAAGCAGCCATTACAAGTCTTGCAGACCAAGTTAGAGGCTTCAATTTTAGTCTGTAATGACCAACATTTCAGAAAGAGTAGCCACTTGTTAAATGAGAACTGAAGGAGCTATTGGGAGGAAAGATGGAAAGGGAAAACGAAGGACGAGGGTAAGCTGATGTGCCAGGTAGGGACCAGAGTAGGACGCTGTGAGATCTAAGCATGTTAACAAACTGCACTAATAGGCTGGAAGCAACAGAAGCAAACACGGAGGACTCAGGGGTTGGCTAGGAGGGTCTATGCTTTCCCTTCCTGTTCCCCATCTTGTCGTTTTAGCAATGGAGACCATCCCATGAGACCAGGGGTGGGGGTGGGGCAAACTCCCTATAGCTCACCTTCTACATGGCGAGGATAAGCTAGTCTGAATGAAGCATCTTTTTCAAAAGTAGAACCACAGCTCAGCTAGGCCAACAAGATTATTTCAGACAACCAGTAGAGACATTTTCTCTTATATTGTTAGCTAAAAAGACAAGGTGATCCTAGAACTTTGTAAGATATTAATTATCCCCCAAAGTCCACAATCCTTCTTTTAATATAAAGCCAGTTTCCCATAAACTTTATCTAGGCATAAAGCCAAATAGCAGCAACCAAATACTAATTTATAAAACTAAGTTCTGACCAATGGATATAAACAAGACAGCATTTATTATCCATGGCCTATCCTTAAAAGGACAGCCGCCTATGACCATCCTTCTGTTTCCTATTCTTTCCAGGCCACATATAAACTCACTAAGGTTATCATACAAATACGATAGTCAGTGGTTCAAACAGCGTTCGCTTTTTCACAGTTCTGTCTACAACCAGACTACCAGCAGTTTGGTTTCTCCTGAGCCCCTTGCCTTGTTTGCAGATGATAATCTCTTTCTTCCTTCATCTTTGCACAGCCTTCTTTGTGTGCATATGTGATTTCTGTAGCTAAACTTCCTTTTATAGGGAATCAGTCAAACTGGAGTAGGACCTCTCCAGATGACCTGATTTAACCTTAATTACTTTTTTAAAGGCTTTATCACTAAACACAGACATAGCCTGATATAAGATTCAGTCCTGGTCATCTGGAACATAGACATTTTGGTAAGCTATATACTACACTAGATTTTTTAGATCAAATCGACACTGCAAGGTAGAGCTATCAGAATGTTCTGTGCTGATGGGAATGTTCTATGTCTGTACTCTTTGATATGGTTGCCAATGGCCATACATGACTACTTAAAATAAGTGTAAAATTTAATCAAAATTATAAACTCAAACTCTCAGACATTAGTAACCACACATTTCAAGGGCTCAGTAACCAGTGTCTGCCATACTAGGCAACACAACTTCAGGGGTGATTCAGTAAGTAGTTAAAGACAGCTAAAATTTAGATATGTGGATGTCTATCCCTGGAGTATCAAAGAAAAGAAACAGGAACAAAACACTCTATAAGAACAAAAAAACCCACTCTACCCTGTGTGGGGCACATGTCTGAGTGTTTTCACACCAATCATTCATATAATTCCTAATACAGCAATCAGAAGGCATTAACCTAAACTAAAAAGTCACAGAGCCTGGAAAGTTCCAAAATGGAAAGCAATGGCCCCTAGTTATACTTTGGAAACATTTTGGAAATCCCTTACCTATTTATACTAGCAAAGAGAGCACAGTGCATGTCTAGTAAGTACACAGCTTTGAAGAGAGCAGAAAAACATACTGAAGGGTGCTAGCTATGTATCAATCACCAACAACAAAATCCTAAATTTAGCTACAGAGAGCAAGCAAAGACAGCCTGTGAAAGCAATACTAAGGGACCTAAAGGAGCCAGCCACAAACTACAAGAGGCCCAGTGGTCAGTTACTTCTCAGGCTAAACAAGGATGCTTTGGTGCTCTAGTCAGTAATTCTGTGACTTAAAGCAATTTTTCTCCTACCAAACAGTAGCAAAGATTGGCCTAAGAAGCGCTGCTTTCCTACCGGTGACGGCTTCTGATGAGACAATCTAACCAGATTAAGAAAGGAGGGCAGCACCCGGTCTGTTGCAAACAGTATCTTCAATCACATACTAATGTATTCCTGCCTTGAGACCTTGAAGATGTAATCCCTAGACAATTAACCAAGTATAAGTGAGGGTGATTTTTCTTAGTAAGCACGACTTACCCAAATGAGCTCCTAAAAGAGATCTTGTTCTTGCTACCAAAAATGGCACTCTGATCAAAAGCTGAGTCCATAATTGTTCTCCCCTCACTATTCGTTTCTAATGTCTGGGGAGATTAACTTCAGCCTTTGGCCACGAGTTCCAGCCTGCTCACAAACGTGATTCCTAACTGCCTCCCAGACTGGCTTTTCTAGGCAGCCTTACCACCTTATAAAACAACTAATTCCCTTGAATCTCTGAATGCTACCTAACTAACTATTTACCAATCATATATAAATCTCCTACCTGTTCTGCTTCTCTGATTAATTCCTGACTGATAATTTCCTCAAGTAGTCAGGAAACAAGGGAGAAGGGTCAGAAGACTAGATGTGCGAAGAAAGGTGGATGGGTGTGGGTGTGGGTGTGGGTGTGTGTCCAGAGTCTGAGTTCAATTATCAAGAACAAGTTTAGATTGGAGGTATACATTTTAAGGTGACTGACTGGCTTATAGACAACATAACAAAACAGAAGATGAGACAAAAATCACTTAAGATCAGATTCAAGACAAGACACGAAAGAAGCAGTAAATAATCAAAGAGTGTGCAATGATGTGGGTAGGGGGAAGTTAAACCATCAAAAGACTAGCTAGTAAATACAGAAACCAGAGGAAAAGAAATAAGGGCAAAGTTCTCTGAAGAAGCAAGACTTGGCAACTCATATAGAAAAAGAGTAGAGGAGAAATTAACAAAATAATCAAATCCTGTATCTAAAAAAGAGTATCAAGTTTTCTCTGGAAACCAGAATACTTACTACCGAAAGAAAAACTCTAGGAAATCTTTACATATGGGATCAAGGAAGGTCTCTTGTATGGAGTGTTCTATGAGTCATAAAATGATATAATTTACTAAGCAAAATACTGTTTTCATACTGTGAAAATATAAAGAGAACATATGGAACATAAAGAATATTAATAGCACCAATAAATCACCAAGAAAAAAGCCCAATGTAAGGAATCAAAGATGAAATTCTCAAAAGCAATCTAAACAGAAACAAAACCAGTCAATGTTAACACTTATGAAGATAAAAATGCTATTTCTGGCCAGGCAGTGGTGGCACAGACCTTTGATCCCAGCACTCAGGAGGCAGAGGCAGGAGGATCTCTGTGAATTGGAGGTCAGCCTACAGAACAAGTTCTAGGATACCCACCCACCCCCCAAAAAAAGAGCAAAAGAAAATCATATCTAAGGGCATTCTCATACACTTCTGATTATAAGTTTAGGCAATTAAACTAAGAATTAGAATCCAATTAAAATACCTTGGATGAATACAATATAAATAGGTACAAATAAATTCACTTTAAGATATGCTGTTCCAAACATTTTCCAGATTAAGTAGCTAATACGGAATATTTATGTAATATTCATACTTAAAATTTGGATTCATGAAAATCAAACAGATAAGACTTACACAGCATACACTACTGTACTGTGGAAGACATAAAAAGCAAAGCCAAGCTTCTGCCTTCAGACCTGATAGTCCTAAAACTCTAGATATAAACTGCTGGTCACTTAAAGGTAAAGAGTCACAAGGAAAGAGAGAGAGGTGGCACTACTTATCATGATAGGCCTCCTGTTACCACTTATTTTCTCGGAGGCAGTTTTCCAAATAAAGGGATGTCAGATCAATAGATCATTCCGAGTAGCTACTAAAAAGCTGAATATAAGCTACAAGTCTACGGGAAAAGTTAAAAAAAAAAAAAATCCAAACCAAAATAAATGATTATATAAACCTTATCCAGACTCCAAGTCAACAACCTCTATTTTAAAGGAAATATCTTTCTTTTAGCATAATAAAGAATAAATGAACTATAAATGAATAAGCATGTTTGGAATCAAACGCAGGTTAAATACTGTTCTGACACTCAGTAGACACACACCCTTCACACAGTCACTTAAAGCTCTTTTAAACTAGTATCTTGCCTGTAAAATGAATGTCTCAGGACTACTTGAGGGAGTCAGTTCTCTCCTTTCTATCTTGTGAGTTCCAGGAATCAAACTCAAGTCATCAGGCTTCACAGCAAACTTGTCCTGTTGCAAAATTTTTAAGCTTCTGAAACTCACATTCCTTAAACAGAATGTATAACCATTTAACCTCATTCCTACATTTTCTCAACCTGTTTACTCATTGATACATTTTTAATTTACATGTCTTTTAAAAAGTTTATCATTGCTTACTCAATGCAGACTAAGCATACAGTAGGAACTCATTTTTAAGTAATAAAATAAACATGGTGCACCTACTTCAAAGGGTTATGGAGACAGTAAAATGAGAAAACATGAAAACTTTATTCATGCCTTTCACGTTCTTAACAATGCTATAAAGTAGGATCCATTAATCCCATTTATATATAAGAAAATGAACTAGAGAGGTTAAGGTACTGAACCAAGACCACAACCCCAGTAAGGGACGGGTCAAAGAATTGAATACAAACTCCACACACAGTCCACACTCATAGCCATTAGCTAAGTCTTCATACACAACGGGCACTCAAGTACTACTGTTTAGTATGTTGCTAGAATATGAGAAGCAAAAAGCACCTACTAGGCATTCAACAGCCAATGATGATTAACTTGTTTTCTGTCTCTAGGGAAGTTTCATAACTCAGTGTAATTAAGAAATTAAAAGACATTGCTGGCCATAGTGGTGCATCTTTTAATCCCAGCACTCAAGAGGGCAGAGGCAGGCAAATCATGGTGAATTTGAGGTCAGCCTGGTCTCCAGTGTGAGCTCTAGGACAGAAAGAGCTATACAGTCAGACTTTCAAACAAAACAGGGGTGGGAGGGTGTTGGGGGTTGAAGGTGTTAAAATGCAAACATCAGCTACTCCCAGGCTCTAGATACAAGAAAGAAGGAACTCCACTCATATTTCCTAAATGAACTCTGGATTCTCCCTAGAACTGATATTAATTAACTGAACAGTTCTATATGCTGTCCCTTTTTATTTCTTTTGTTTTTAATCAAACCCTCTTTAACTAAAAGGAAATAATTAAGAGAGAAAGATTATCCATTTTATGTATGATGCTACTTAGCTGGTGAAACAGAACCAGGAAAAGAGTATAGGCAAGTTTCTCTGAGCTAATCTGACTTCATGCATTTACAGCAGAGGAACCTAACGTCTTCCTAATAAAAACATTAATGAAAGAAGAAACTAGTATCAAGAATCTAACTTAGAGATAGCCCCCCCCTTCTCCCTCATCCTCAACCCTACCTCTTACAACAAGTTTCCTGGTCCTGCAGAACCCCTCAGTACTGTCAGCACGGACTCACTGGCCTCCATTATCTAAAGTCCTTCACCTAAGTTTATTTAAAAACCACACCTTTCCTTAAATATAGGTAGAATTGATTGATTCTTACAACACTTATATTTTATGTCTTCTTCTTCAACACTGCTCTTGAACTCAAGCCCTACCTTTAATATTTCCCCCCTCTGAACTGTGCTTCAGAGAAAGCTGCTTCCAATCATGGCTCAAAGTGTACTCAATAAAATGCAATGTTATTTCTGAAGTATAAACTCTTAAATGAAGTATAAACTCTTTCAATTTCACCTTTTTCTTGTAAATATTTAATTTAATGCAATGTACAACCTGCTTCTATGTTGGGAAGCATAGTTTTGATCTTTACTTGTCAGGAGCCCATTGAAAGCAGAGAAAAATCACACTTTCAACCTAGAGCTGAAATCTTGTGTCAAAAGAAGGGAAGAGAAGGAAGTTTTCCATCTTTTACACGCTTTCCAGGTGCAGCTGAGACCATGCAAGCATCAAGACAGTGCCATCCGACCTGACATACTTTGGAGATACCTACTCTAACTGTAACCAGGTACTACCACTCACAAATAAAGCTCTTACTTAAATCCACGTTTCTCCATTTTCTCCTCTTTCAACAGACAGAATAACCAGCAAACACTTCTTCAAAAACCATATATTATATTTTTGTCATGTTAAATCACCCTGCATGCTTTCAAGTTAGACCTGCAAAAGTATACACGACCATATTCCCTCCTAATCTTTGGATGATTTTTACTGGAGAATTAGTTCAAGGATCAGATTATTAAACTGTGTAGGCTAAAATAATTTGGACAAAACAACCAGAAAAAAGTACATTTCCCAAGTCCTGAAGTTAAACTTCTGAAGACATGTCAGGACAGTGAAAGAGAAAAGAAACTGTGGCACACCCGCCCACCCACCTGGCTTAAGTGGAGCAGACAGCACCCTGAGCTCACCCCCCACTCCCTCAGAGCATGGGGCCAGTGCGGAAGGAAACCACTTCTTTCTACCCTGCCCATTTCTCATACATACTCAAGGGCTCAGTTTTCTTACGTGTATTTCATCCAACACTGACAAACCTACTGCTTTACCTGTGCAGATGACAGTGCAAAGCACAGTAAGGACCAACACTGTCTTAGTTGGTCAAAGTCAATACAGCAATATTTACTTCAAATGAAAAACTCAGACCTACAAAATTAACATTCCTACAGGTTTCAAACCATCTACAACTTAAGGAATTATTAGGCCATAGACAAAACTACCTAGGTAGGTGCAGTTTGTAGCAGAATACTTCTTTTAAGTATGACACTAAGTGTATGACTTTGTTCCAAACCAGAGCTTAATGTTAGAAAACTTAAAACCTTGCTACTGGTGTTTTCCTCACAACTGCTAAACATCAAGTCCAGCACCAGTTTTTGAAATAGGTCAGAAGGGAGACAAAATGAACCGTTCACTTTCAAAATGTACAGCTCTCACTGGGTCTCTAAAAACCTTGATGTCTACTTTTGCAACTATTGGACACAACTAGTTTCCTTTAAACCTTGCTGTCCTTAGTTTTAAAATAAAGAGCCTAAGCTGCAGGAGGAAAATCCTTCCCACTTCTGAGAATTATAAAACTGGTTAATTCTAAGCATCAAAACAGAAGAGGATTCCATCACATCTTTCTCATCATTGTTTCAATATTAAAGTTTTATTTTCTCTTTTTGTTTGTTTGATTTAATGGTGTCTAGGGCCTTAGGCCTGCTAGACACTAAGCCTTGTCTTCATTGCTTATAATGAAGCCCAAGCAACACGCTGCCCCCAAACAATAAATAAGCAAGCACAAACTACCCATACAAATTCACCACAGCAGAAATAACAGAAGGGATAAACTTTGGGGTATGCAGTCCTACTCAGAATTTTTTCTATGTAGCTTCATCTAATCTAAGGTTTAAAACACTTTTTTTGTCTTATTGCTAACAGGTGAGCCTCAAGTCCCTTTCCAAGGACTCTACTTAAACAGAACCTGGAAAGGAAGAAGAAAAGAAAATTAACTCAAATGCAGACTTTTTCCGGGCTCTAGGTTTAGGAAAGGAAGTAAGTGGCAAGCAGTACTTGTGGATAATTCACTTAGTCTTCTCTCCCAGAACAAAGTTTTAATCAACTTTTACAACTTCTTTCCTCTGCTGCCCCAAATTATTATTTCCTCCATATTAGGGTGTTTAAAGCTTCCATTTCCTAGTATTGACAGGAGGGTCCCTTCTAAAAGAGCTAACAACTGGTAGATCGTAGTTGGCTATCAGTATGGTTCATTAATCTTTTGGGTTAAAAGGAATAAGGTCCTACAACGCCGCCTGTCTGTAGACCCAGGAAAAACTATAAAGAGTTATGAAACCAGATCACTAGGACATAAGGCCTCCCTGTCCCAATCACAATCAAACCTGGGTGCAAAGCAGACGCTTCTTCCCTACTTACTTTACAATAAATAAGTAAGGCTAACTAATTAATTAAATAAAAGAGGGACCTGGCTTGATTATTAAGGGAGAACCTGATGAAGCACTACATATACGCGTAGAGCACCAAACAAGAATTTTTATGTACTAAGCCATTTGTAAACGCATACGTATGGATGTAAGATCGGCTCATCCAAAATCTTTCATAAATCGAGTAAGTGATGATCACTTCAAGCAGCCACAAGTTGAAAGAAAGAAAGAAAGAGAGAGAGAGAGAGAGAGAGAGAGAGAAGCCCTGCAGCGAAAACAGTATGGAAAAGTACAGCTTCTCACGTGTCTCTCCCAGATACAAATACTTAGCTCCGAGTCCATTACAATCTTACCAGCCCTCCAGAATCGCTCTCCGCCGCCACCTTACACTGACAGAAAACTACCAACCTCGCAGTGGGTCCCCCAGAGACTCTCCTACCTATTATCTTACCCCTCCCGCTTTAGCTCCGCCCCCGCCCCGGGAATGAGGTGGCCGTACTGGCCCCGGAGAGACCACCCTCCTGCCCCAAAGTGCCACCCGGGAATCTAACCAATCCCTCCGCCCTGAACCCTGTGAAGAAGCATCCTAGGCTAACAAGCTCCTCAGCAACTCCGTGCACTCTCTGGTCCTCCCACCCCCACGTGTCAGCTACCCTCCCCCACATTCCCACACCTCACGACTCCGGGCCGAGCAAAGAAAGGGGGCAGGCGAAAGCCTGGTCCCCAAGGCAGATCTTAAGCCCCCGAGGGCTCGGTCCCACCGCAAGTCCCCTCCCACCTTAGGCCCTTCACGGTCCCTTCCGCCCTCCTCGAGGTGAAACCAGGCCCTTGCCTCAGAAACCTCCTCTTCCTCGTCGTCGTCGTCCTCCTCTTCCTCGCTGTTGTTGCTGCTGGTGCCGCCGCCGCCTCCTCCGCCGCCGCCGCCGCTGTTGTCGCTGTCGCTGCTGCTTTCGCTGCTGCTGGGGGGTCGGCAAGTCCGGTTCCGCTTGGCCTTGTGGTGCGGCTGCTGCGGTGGCTTCTTCTTCAGGAGCAGGTCGCAGACTCGCACCATCCCACGAGGAGACGAGGCCGAGCGAGCCCCGCCGCCGACCTCCGCCGCCGCGGGGGGGGCCGCCACTGCCGCCGCCGCCGGGGGGCTCCCTTCTCCCTCAGCCGCCGCCGGAACCGTCGCCTTCTCCATCCCCGCGGGAAGAGGGGGGGACGCGGACGGGGGAGGGGCGTGGGGGCTCCGCTCTACCGCGACTTCGGCCGCGCCGGGGCCGACACAGCGCTCCGGGCCGCCGCCGCCGCCGCCACCGCCTCGGTCACCTCTACTGCCGCCGCCGCCGCCGCTCCGCCAGCTCTCACCTCGTCTCGCGATACTAAGGGCGGGGAGCTTGGCGATGGGAGGGAGAGAGGGAGGGAGGGAGTGAGCGGGAGGGCGAGGGGGGGCGAGGCGGAGCGCGAACGCCGTGCCCGGGAAAGCCGAGCAGGCGTCCGGAAGGAGCCGCTGGGGAAGTGCGCCTAGAATGGCTTCCGCTGGGGAAACCGAGTCTGAGCCGGGACCGCAAGCCGGGGCCGCGGGAGGGCGGGCGGGCGAGCAAGCGAACGAGCGAGCGCCTGGATGGCTTGTCTTCTCCGCGTTACTTCCCCCACACACAGCCCTGCAGCCCTCCCTCCTTCCTTCCTGGCTTCTGATTAGAACGCAGCCGCAGGCGGAAGCGCGAGTGACGCCATCAGCCGGCGCCCCAGCGGCCGCGCGAGGATCTCTGCCTGCTTCTCCAAAGTGCAGACTCCAGGGCCGCGGAGTAGGGTCCCCCACGAGCGTGCGGGGGTGCAGGGAAGCGGGGGCAGTGGCATGGAGAGCAGCGGGCCCGGGCTGAGTGGGAGGCGAGTGCGGAAGCGTGGGGCAGCTGTGCGAGCAGGAGGCCTGGCCTCCAGATCCGGGAGGTGGGGCCTCGCCCCGGACCTCCTGGACGGACTTTCCTGCCTGGCCATTTTCTCCACCGCCTAAGCCAGAGGGCTTTGGATCTCCGGAGAGAAACTTCGTGAAAGGAGAGAGAGAGACTCCTGCCAGGTCCAAAAGAAAACTGTTTCCCCTCAACCATACCTTGGAGCGATTCTGTCCTCACTTGATAAAACTCTCGCCAGAGTTGTCTTGGACTTCCTAAACCTGACTTTTACACCTTTGTAATATGCAGGAATTGAGTAGTGAAGTTTAAGACCATACGGTTCCGAAGAGGTGGATGGGGGAGCGGTGCCAGCATTGTATGCATTTCTGGGTCTGGGTTCTGAGATCATTTTAAGTACCTGGAGAACTTGCAGACAGATTGAAATGTAGCTTTCTTCTTGAAACAGTGTAGCTCAGGCTATCCTTGAACTGCCGATTTTCCTGAGATGATATTAGGTCTGCACACCACCACGTCATGTTTATGTAGCTTATTGAACTCAGAATTAGCCACTTCTGGTCTAGTACGAGTAGTGGCATAAGGAAAATAAAGCAAACATCAAAGACAGATGTACTGGCACAAGATAAAAAAGTGCCTCAACTGACAGAGTTGCCATTTTAAGACTTCTAAGTTTAGCTGAGTGCCTGATTTTTTTTTTTATTTTTTGCATTTTCTTTTTAGTACTGGCATACCATATGAAATGTGGGCAGTTGCCAGTACACTACAGAGTACCACAGAAGAATTGGTGATGACTAAATCAATTCATTCAAGCAAAAATTCATTATGTGCCTACTGTGTGTGTGATCTATGAAATCAGAGTCTGTGTTTTCAGGGGCTTCTCTGTATACTGTGTGCAGTAGCAAATACAAAGTGCCTGCCTATTTGCTGAGTTTCGCTATATAACATTGTACAGAACACTGTATTATGTATCTTGGTTCCAGTGGGATCTTGGCCATTTTCTATATTCCTCAGCACCTTGGTGTCACTTTCCACCTGAATACCTTTTGCAATCTTTGAATGCCAGCCCCATTTCATTATGACTGACTTTGAATTTCGCAAGAAGACTGAGACCACTGATACAAATTCCTTTGATTTTCCAAATGCTAGAAATGGGCTGATCTCTCCTCAGTATGGAGAGAATGACAAAACTCATTGCCCTTATGCAAAGTCCAACTCTCCAACTATGTTTTGGTTCCAGTGACTCTCTTTGGCCTGGTTTTTGTTTTTCTGATTTCAGTCCTTCACAAAGTTCGGTTATTTTTTTCACTTACTCAGGTTCGTTCCTTCAGAGTTATGTTCTTTATGAATGCGCTCTGGTGCAACTTCATTATTTGGAAAAATAGTTCTTGCTTTAGTGAACAGAAATGAAAGACAGTCTTCTCTGGGACTTGTCAGATAAAGCCAAACTATAAGAATAGTCACGTCCCCTGGCATGATTTGTATCTATTTTTTAATATTTTTTATTTAGTATATTTTTATCTAGTTTCTCGCTTTGTCAGCCTTGTAGCCAAGACTGGCTGGCCATTTGTTAGGCACACCAATAAACCGGTGACTGCATTCTAGGAAATCAAGTGTGAGTGTTAGTAGTATGCTCGTTTTCGGGCCTAATGGGCGTCCTACTGAGCTCACGGTCCACCATCTTGATACCAGTGAAATACCACGTGATCTTGAAACCGTTTGTTGCTGGTATCAGAATCTGAAGAGAGAGTTTGAGAGGCTGCTCCTGCCTCAATGTCCCAAGTGCTTGGATTGCAGACATGCGCCACCACACACAGCTTCAGATTACACTTTGAGCCCCCATCTTTCCCTGACGCTTTGAGTATTCAACAGCTATTATTAAAGTTTCCAAGGGAGTCCCAACATAAGAATTCCCTTCTGTTTCCCAAATTCCAAGTGGTTTGAGGAGGGGTTGGGGGGAGTACAAATGAAAGCCAAAAATATCACCATATTAATGATGGGAGGAAATTGCCTGATGTAGCATATTCATCACCAACAAAAATATAAAAATGGCTGGAGAGGTGGCTCAGGAGTTAAGAGTGCATACTGCTCTTGTACAGAAACAATTCAATTCCAAGCGCCTTCTGGCAAACACAGGAACAACTAAAACTAAGTCTTAAAACATTCAAATAATTATATGTGTGTGTGTGTGTGTGATATATCATACATTCATATAATATATATACATATATTAATGTGTGTATGTACAATTATATATATATATATATATATATATATATATATAAAGTCTGTTACCTCTGAGCAGGAGGGAAATTTATACTTCCAGTCCCCAGAAATGCTTGACAAAGACGGCATGGAGAAATGAAAGAATTTGCTCTCTGGACAGCCTTATTATGTGATTAGAAACAGCTTAAATCACACATTCTTCACAGATTTAGTAATTACTCACTTACCGCTGAAAATGTAGAAAAAGACCAGGAATGAGTCATGGGTCCTTTACAGAGAGCAAGATCTCACCAGGGTTCTTTTCCCCAGTGTCGTCGGCCATTTTCATTTCCCATCACAAACACTGGACTAGTTATCTCTCTAATCATTCTTACTACGTGTTGCATACGTCTGTCTTCTGCATGGCTCAGGGCTCACACTTCAGGAGTTCCACTTTAGTTCACACCTTCTCCCTGCTTTTATTTTGTCTCTCTATGTTTTCAGTTCCACCAACCATGCTTAGGGATAGCGATTCTACAGCTTTTATTCCGAACCCCATTGGGATCCAGAACTACCAATGGATACTAGGATGTGTAAGCTAATATTTTCTGAGCTTTCAGTACAATCTAAACATACTCAAGGATACTAAGTCATACCCACCCTGTCCTAGCTAGTTTTATTGTCAACTTGACACATGCTAAAGTCATCTGAAAGGAGAGAACCTCAACTGAGAAAATGCCTCCATAAGATCTGACTGTTAGGCGTTTTCTTAACTAGTGATTGATGGGTGAGGGCCCTGCCCATTGTTGGTGGGGCTGCCCTGGGCTGGTGGTCCTGGATTCCATAAGAATGCAGGCTGAGCAAGCTGTGGAAGCAAGCCAGTAAGCAGCACCCCTCCATGGCTTCTGTACCAGCTCCTGCCTCCAGGTTCCTGCCCTGACTTCCCTCCGGGATGAACGGTGATGCCAAAGTGTAAGCTAAATAAACCCTCTCCTCCCCAGCTTTCTTTGGCCACGGTGCTTCATCATAGAAATAGTAACTTTTAATTAAGACGGAAGTTGTTACTAGAGTAATGGGGTATTGCTGTGACAGACCTGGCCATATTAGTTTGGGGGAGCATTGTGGAAGGACTTTAGAACTTCAGGCTAGAAAAGTCATTGGATGATGAGAACATTGAGAGCAGTGTAGACAACAGAGGGCCTTGCCTGTGATATTTCAGAGAGAAGCAAAGACTCTAACAAGGTTTTCTTATGGGGAAAAAAAACTGTAGTGCTGGTCAGCTTGGACTGAAGAATTTGCTGTGATTCTTCAGATCTAAAGCAAAACCTTTGTTTGGCTAGAGTACTAGATCCTGGTCAGCTGGAGCCAAAAAAATGTACAGTGATTGAGAAGAGATCAACATCGTTGAGGTGAAATCTTCTGGGAAGTGTTTCCTCTGAGTCAGCACACGCAAGCTACGCTCCAGAGGCAGCCAACATTGTACCTTGAGCTGGCACTGAACTTGGTATTGTAAGAGTCAACCAGGTGGCACTGGCTTTGAAGGAATGACAGGGTAGCAGCTGAGGCTTGGACTATGACAGGACCTGGAAAGGCTGTTAGTGAAGGTGCCTCGTTGGTAGCAGTTGAAGGCCCAGGATTGAAGGGGTTATACAGAGAAATTGGGGCTTGAACTGTGAAGAGAGCCTATGAGAAGCTATTGGTGAAAGTACAGACCAGTTGCAGCAAGAGACCCCAACAGTTTCTAGAGATACCAGGACCATGGCATGGCCACCAAGAACAGCATTAGCAGGGGTGTAGGACCAGTTGGAGCCTTGAAAGCAAGCTGTGTGAGCTGCAGAGGGCAGAGCTTGACAAGTGACCCAAGGCCTTGGAGGAGCCCAGAAGACCCTGAGTGAATCTCAGGTAATTGGATGTTGAGTCATTTATACTTCTGGAGTTTTGGTGTTTGGCTTTGCTGTGTTCAGATTATGACTATTTGCTAGTTCGTCCCTCTTGAAGTAAAAAAGTATTTAATTTTTGTTGTTGTTGTTGTTGTTGTTGTTGTTTTTAACTTTACAGGTGTCCACAGTTGAGAGACTGAATTTTTAAAGAGACTCTTAGGTTTTAGAAGAGAATTTGGATCTTTAAAGGAACTGAATTCTAAAGTGTTTGAATTTGTAGGAACAGTAGACCTTTTAAAGTTTGTAAAATGTTTTAGGCTCTGATATTAATGCTGATGTATGCTCCTGGAGATAAACAAGGAAGGAATGTTTATGGCTTAACAGTGATATACTTGAGTGTCAAGTTGACAAGGGGTCCGTTGTCCTAGCTAGTTTAATGTCAATTTATCAAAAACTAGACTCAACTGAAAGGAGGAAACCTCAATTGAGAAAATGCCTTCAAAAGGTCTGGCTATAGGTAGGCCTGTCGAGTGTTTTCTTAATTAGACATTGATGGCGAAGGTCCCAGCCCATTGTGGGGCCACCCCTGAGCTGATGGCTCCAGCTTCCATAAGAAAGCAGGTTAAGCAATCTGTGGAACCAAGCCAGTAAACAGCACCCCTCTATGGCCTCTGCAGCAGTTCCTGCCTCCAGGTTCCTGCCGTATTTGAGTTCCTGTCCTGACTTCCCTCAGGGATGAACTGGGCTATGGGGCTATAAGCTAAAAAACTCTCTCCTCCCCAAGTTTCTTTAGTCATTTCCATGTTTTATCAAGGGAGTAGCAATCCTAAAACACCCCCTACCTCATCTCTATATTTAATTACATTGTTTTGTTCTCATAGCCACTGCCTGATTTGACTGCCTATATTTCACCTATACTTTGGTGGTAGTCCGTCCTGCTTCTGATCACCCAGGCCACTCCCCTGTATCCTCCATACCCCAATCCGACTTCTCATCCTTATAAAACTGATTCCAATCTGAACAACAACAAAACAATGTATATTCATTATAGAATATTAAGAAGTGTAAAGTGCATACAAAATATCAACTAGGGGTAGCCACTGTTGACATTTTCACACAGACAGACCTTTGCATAGTTTTTTTGAGTATTTAACAACAGAAAGTCTACTTTAAAACAACAGTGAATGTATTTTTTTGTCATTTTGTGGAACTGTCATCTATAATATAATATAATATAATATAATATAATATAATGAAAAGTGATGCTTATGTCAATTTATTTCACATGAACTTTGTTCTAAAACCAGGTCTGACAGATGACCATGCTACACTGTCCCGATGCTCTTTCCAGGTTGCTAGGCGCTTTGTAGAGGCGTGCTTTATAGAAGTCCTCACAATTTATCTAGTCACAGTCAATTACTTCAATTGCTTTGGTTATTTCTTTAATTTTCGTGAATTTTAAAAATTTGGGGCGTTTAAGATAAAAAAATTAACATTTTACCCAACATGAAGATGTAACCTGCTAGCGCACCAGGCACTGTGTTAGGTGGGAAACCAGGGAGCAAACCAAACGTAGTCCTCACACTTTGAAAGACGCAGTGAGAAGCGGGTACAAGACTGCTGTCAATCTGCCCTGGGGACTCTTGTTTGGGGAAGCAAGACTTCCATGAGGTAGGACAGAGGGAAAACAATCCCAACTTTGATGGTTGGCTAGGTTGCAAGGTGTGTCAACAATAGATCCTTCTTTGAACAGAGCTCTATCATAGTGGGTTCTTAGGGCAGAGGGAGGGGGCAAAGAATATGTCAATACCAAGGGGCATTGTGCAAAATACCTTTGGAAGTTGTTCCCACCCGTCCTGAAGACCTGAGTTTGATCTCGAGGACCGTTAAGTTAGAGGGTGAGAACTGACTCCTACCAGTTATCTCTGACCATCACCCATGTGCTGTGGTATGTAGCTGTCCATGCATAAGTAAATATAAGTTTTTAAAACATACTGAGAAGAGGAGGAGCCCGAGATGTGGCTCTGTGCTAAAGTTTGTACCAGAAGAACTGAAATTGAACTCCAGCACCAGAACTAATAAATAAACAGATGATGCTAAGCTACATACGTGGGGAAACGTAAGCAAAAGCGTGGAAGATGAGTGAAAACACTTTACAGAATGGATCTGAAGAGACGGGAGGAGACAGATCACACAGGCCTTGTGGAAGATGCCTCGGATCTTAGATGTTGAGGTGACAGCCCCCCCACCGCCCACCCCCATCTCTCAAATTTATTACCAATGACTTCAACCTTCTTTTCCCTAATCTCTTTTATCACTCGTGTTCTATGCTCCCCTTTACCCTCCAGTCACTCTTTTGTAACATTAATAATTTTCTTAGTTCACTGTTCTAGAACTACAGCCAAGTTAAACTCATTAAGCTGAGGGACTGACAGTCCAGTTCTAGAACGGATAGTCATTAACTCCTGAGCATTTCTGAATAGTAGAATTGCTACATGAACTCTTCAAGTAAGTATTATTATATAGTCCAGGCTGGCCTCAAACTCTCAACCCTCTGACCTCCGCTTCCCAAGTGCAGGGATTATAGGGAAGTGCCACTGTGACGGGCCACTGTGACAGCAGGCCACTGTGATATGCCACTGTGACGGGCCACTGTGCTCAGATCCATTATCTCTATTATTTTTAGGCTCAATTTTCTTTTGCACAAAATTGTATTTAGACCAAAATTATAATCAATATTGATTTTCTACATGTCTTATGTTAGATAAAGGAAGAATAGATGGATGGAAAAACATTCTGGTGATAACCAGAATGGAAAGAAAAATACCCCAAGGGTAGTTAATGAGCACCAAGATAATGCCTGTTGAAATCTTGCTCAATGTGCAAACGAGCTTCCCACAGTTGTGTTCTGTATTCCATTTTATGCTGATTTAGCAATGCCTGTCCTTTGCAAGACTTAAAGTGGGTATTGCATAGACTCCTGTCCAGAGATGTATGTGTTCCTGAATTGTGTAACTGTTGAACTGACTGTCAAGAGGAACATTTTCAGGGTTGGGGATTTAGCTCAGCAATAGAAGGCTTGCCTAGCAAGCGCAAGGCCCTGGGTTCGATCCCCAGCTCCGAAAAAAAGAAAAAAAAAAAAAAAGAGGAACGTTTTCAGGGTGCAGATTCAGATCAGATTAGAATATGAGCCGTCCCCGTGGCCCCAGAATCCAGGGAGTTTTAAGGAAAGAGTCCATCCTCTGAAATTCACATAAGAAACCAACAGGTATCTCCCGGAACCCCACATATGCAAGTATTTACTGTATACAATTTAACCAAGGAAAGGAAACACGAGCAAGTGTCCGCATCTCCACACACAACGATGGTTTAAAAGATCAGGCAGGGTTTCTGTAGCACGTGTGAGGCTTAGAAGATGCCATTCCATGCTGGTAACAAGAAAAAGATCTGGGCAAATAAAATCTTTAGAAGGCTAGAGGTGCGAGTTTCCAGGGAGAACTATAGCCCCAAGATTGGTGAGGCAGACTGGTAGAAGAAGAGAGCTCTAAAAGGAGACATCTGTGGGGTGCAGTACCTGGTTAAGAAAACCTCAGCTGCATCCCATGAGCTTGCTGCAGACACAGCACGGACAGGTCGGTGAGTTCAGATCTTACAGGGGTGCAGTGACTGGGGAGAGGGTCCGAATTTTCCGTTCTAAACTCTAGCAAGTCCTCGCGCTGAATAGCAGAGAAAATCCTGCTTCTCGTTGGGAGTTGGGAGGGGCATTGGTTTGTTTGTCAGAACTTTCTGGCTTCAGGACCTGCCCTCAGGAGAAATGACCTAACTTGTTGGGATTTCCTCAAAGTAAGCAGCGTCTACTGTGGTGGTAGAGGGAAAGAAATATTTGCCTAGGGGCTTTTTAGGATAAAGCATTGAGAGCTCACAGTGTCGAGTTCACAGGATCACTACTGACAGCTAGGAACTCGGTCATAAGACTGTAGAAATGTGTCTCCTCCCACTGCATTTCCACAGTTCCCTTGACTCAGTATAGCATGGTCGCCTTTCAGCAACATTATGTGGCATGTAAAAGGCAAAGGACCTTAGAATGAGATTTGACAGGAAGTTTTCTGACTGTTTTACTAAAAGTTCTAGCAATGGATGTAGAGTAGTCTTCTAGTCGTCTTCTTTTTTTTTTTTTTTTTTTTTTTTTTTTGGAGCTGGGGACGGAACCCAGGGCCTTGCGCTTGCTAGGCAAGCGCTCTACCACTGAGCTAAATCCCCAACCCCATGTAGAGTAGTCTTAAGGACATGCTTTGGAGAGGACCTAAATTTACCAGTGCCTTCCTGAGCTCCAACTCAAACGGTGGACAGAGAGAACAGACTCCTGTAAGTGGTGCTCTGACCTATACATGAGACATGATGCACAAGCACACACATGTGTGATAAGCAAATACATATAATTAACATTGGGTTGGTTATCTGATCTCAGTGTATTCATGGAAACAGAAATCCTTGTAACATCAGTGGGTGATCATCAATCCTTCTTTAAATGAGCACTGTAGCCATCAAGAAAGAGAAGGCTACTGAGTACAGGGTTTGGGCAAAACACCTAGCAACAGTGAAGGGGTGGGGAAATTAAGATGTCTGGGACGAACTGTTTGCACTTTTAGCTGTACTAGAGAGAAGGGGGAAGAAGGGGGGGGAGGAAAGGAGGAAGGGAGTAAGAGGGAGTGAAGTGCTTAAATAAGGACCACAACAAATTTAATCTGTGAGTCTGTTCAGATAAAGAGCGATTTAAGGAGTTTCTTTAAAAATAATGCTAAAAGCAACTCTCTTGTCTTTTTAGATTCAGACGTTTATATCTGAAAATGAGATGCAGAATTCCTAAAAATGAGGATGTTCCCTTTTGTTCCTGGTTTTCCGAGAGCTTCTATCCGACACAACTTTTCTATCTTTAAATACCTTTTCTGTATTTATTGAGCTAGTCTTATTTTTCTTTCTTAGTCTGAGTGCATTGATTGATTATCGGGTATTATAAAGTGTGTACTCCTGAAATATCTTTTTTTTTAATTTTTTATTAGATATATTTCTTTACTTACTTTCAAATGTTATTCCCCTTCCCGATGTCCTGTCCATAAGCCCCCATCTCCTTCTCTCCCCCTCCCCCATATGGGTATCCCCCCTATCCATCCCCCTTACTGCCTCCCCATATTCCCCTGCACTGGGGATCCAACCTTGGCAGGACCAAGGGCTCCCCCTTCCACTGGCGCCCCAACAAGGCTATTCTCTGCTACATATGCAGTTGGAGCCCTGGGTCAGTCCATGTATAGTCTTTCAGTAGTGGTTTAGTCCCTGGGAGCTCTGGTTGGTTGGCATTGTTGTTTTTTAATCATGGTGTATTTTCATTTTGTATATTATCATTTCGATTTAGTTTTGTTAGGAATCCATGCAGGTGTGTTTATGAGCTTTATTGGTCTGTAGTTTTCTTATCATATCATTGGTCGATTTGGGTATCAATTTTGTCCTCAAAGAATGAGACAGAAAGCTCCTTTCTCACCTATATTTAGAAAGCTGGTGTGAAACTGGTATTGTTTCTTGCTCGATTGTTCTGTTAAACTTATCAGTGAATCCTTATGGACCTATAGTTTTTGTGGGAAACTTTTATAAGTCCAAATTCTTCAATAACTAAAGAATTATTTCACTACTCTTTTTTTACAGTAGTCTTATGTAATTATTGTCTTTCAAGGAGTTTATCTAGCAGAAGTCTCTTCTCTGATACTATTGTTTGCTTTGAAATAGGTATTAATTTATTGGGACATAACATCCCAACTTTTTTTGGTTACTATTACTGTTTTTTCTTTAACATTTGTATCTATTAACTTAATTATGGCTATGTATTTGTCTCTATGTGAGTGTCTATAGGTGAGCACAGGTGTGCTCCAAGGCCAGAAACACCAGATCCCCCAGAGCAGTTGTGAGCTACCTGATGTGGGTGCTGGGAGTCGGATCACATGTTCTAGAAGACTAGAACATGCACTTAGCCAGTGAGCTGCTCTCCAGCCCAAATCTTTGGTATATATATTTAATTTTTTTTATTTTGAGGATTTCAAATAACAGCAATTAAACTATTTCCATTTAATACAATTATTAATAATTTGGCTTAATACTATGATACTTTCTGGTTGGTTTGTTTCCCCCCTTTCTTTCCTTTCTTTTGCAATAACAATTTCATTACATTTTAAATTTATTTATTTATTTATTTATTTATTTTGTGTGTGTGTGTGTACATGCTGTGACTTGTGTGTAGAGGTCAGAGGATAACTTGTAGGAGTCAGTTCTCTCTATCTACCTCATGAGTCTTGAGATTAAACTCAGGTTTTCAGAGTTGGCAGCAGGTACCCTATTTACCTACTGAACTACATGGTAAACACACACACACACACACACACACACAGAGAGAGAGAGAGAGAGAGAGAGAGAGAGAGAGAGAGAGAGAGAGAGAGAGAGAGAAATAACTTCTCTTTTCCCCAGAAACTACTGCCTTGAGAAGTTAGTTACCTTCATTGCTTTTTAAAGACAGCTGAATAAAGACCTCTTTTTCTTTACCCATCTGGTGGCCATTTCTGGTCACCATTTCTTTATTTCATTCTGGTTTCCATTTCTTTATATCCATTTAGCATTGTTAATATTTATTAATTATTAAATTATTAATAATAAAAACATTAAATATTGATAATTTTGCTAAAAGACTTCCTCCACCATTTCTTTTAGTGTGCATCTGCTGGTGGTGAAATTTTTCACTCTTTAAGGAATGTCTAAAGTCCTCATTCAATTTGGCTTTCGAGGGCTATTTTCAGTGGCTAAAGTACTCCAAGTTGTTGGGGAATTATTTTAGTACTTTTAGTATATTATTGTTATGTCCTGTAGCTCACATTGCTCCTGATAAGAGACCAGTTCTCATGTTTTTTTCTTTATATCAACACCTTTTTCCTTTGATACGCATATAATTTTCTTATTATCACCATTTCGATGATATTTTGCGGTTAAGCAATATTACAAAGAGCCAAACCAATATCTGTTCCGGGGTGAAGCATACCACTGAGGCAAGATGTCTCTGTTGCCCTGTCATCTTCTGAAGAGGCGTTCACCTCTGACTACAGAGAGCAGGCATTCAGACGGCCCTCACGTGTCCAACAAATGGCTGTTTGCTCTGGTCAGGAGCCTTCTCTCCTGCATGCCGGTGCTATCCTTACAAGAATGACTAGCAGTCACCTGGACATTCAAGAGATTTTCTTGGAATCTTGGAGACGCTTCTCTACGGTGCTTCACCAACAACTCTAGCCTTCCTAACTCTGCCGGAGTCCCAGCCTCTCCTCACTCCCAATTTCTTTTCTTTTTTTTTCTTTTTCTTTTTTTCGGAGCTGGGGACCGAACCCAGGGCCTTGCGCTTGCTAGGCAAGTGCTCTACCACTGAGCTAAATCCCCAACCCCCTTACTCCCAATTTCTATTCTCTAGAGTCTAGAGAAAAGTTTCTAGACTCTTCTTTAGCCTTATAGTGTGGCATGACTCATTTGTTTGGCTTTCTTCTGGTAGACGTCACCGTCCTTCGTTGTCTGATGCCCCTTGTCCTGAAAGTCATTGTTCTGTAAATCTGTTTTCCCCCTAGTTGTTTTAGGAGTAATGGCACCCCGGTCCTCCTTCACTTGCTTTGACAAGAAACAAAAGTCCAAACTGCCAAACTGAGTTTTTAGCGTGGACACAGCTCCTTATATTTCTGGCCGTTAATGGCTGAGCCCTCGCTCTTACGCTTCTCATAAAATGTTTCTCACTGTTCTTAGGACAGAGTCCACACTTCTTAGGGAAGTTATCAAAATTTACTAGGTGTATGGCTCACAGCTTTTGAGACCAGACAACCTCACCCTCCAGGCAGTTTAACCTTTGATGAGAGCCCCCTTGGCTATAGCACAGCGGAGCTGATTTGGTCGTACAAGGAACACGTAAGGGAGCAAGAGATTACATCACAGAACTGGAAACCATGGAGGTGCTGAGGTTGTCACAAGCTTTTGCAAGGACTTTGAATTAACCCACAGATCTCTCATTGTGTCTCACCTTTTACAATCACACCTCCCGATATTCCTACTAAGGTGAGGGTCTCAAGCCATGAAACTTTTCCAGACAAGCACACACACGATATCCAAAACATAGCATGATGACTTTATGATTGCCCCTAAACTTTAAAATTAACACTAATATTGAGATGTTGTAAGATATTGAATAACTTCTGAGGGTCTTGCAAATTGTAAAGTTTTTGTGCTGTAATTCAATACATATTCTGAAAAAAAAACCCCACCTGAAATGTCATTTTGAAGGAATATGTTTGTGAAGACAATATAGGAACTTATTAAATGTATTTGCCTGGGACCTAGTTGCATGTGACATCTCTGTGAAGACTTCACTGAAATTAAATGTCCATATTTATACACACCTCATTTACAATTCATTTATTTTTTAACAATTCAATGGGTAGTTATAAGGACTAAAGAATGGATATAGAATCAATCCACACCTCTCCTAATATCCAGAGTCTAGACAAGAATATATATTAATGTCGGAGGAGCTTGAGGAAGGAGTAGTCTAAAGGGACTGTGAGTGTATAATGGGGAAGCAAAAATAAAAATATCTTTTTCTCATATCCAGAAAATATATAGAGAAAGGAAATGAGAATGGGGAGTTTGTGTTCCAGTTGTGTGCCATAAATTAGCCGAACCTGGCATGTCGCCCAGGCACTGGCCTGCTACGTCCTCTCATAAGGATTACTACTTATGCACCTCCTCCTTCCACATTCACACTCACTGAACCCATAGGCATCTGGAGCCAATATATATATATATATATATATATATATATATATATACATATATATATATACATATATATATATGCACATATATGGTAAACCTCAGAGTGAAAAGTTTCTGTTTTATGGATCAAGAAACTCCTTATTGTCTGGATTAAGGAACAGTCCTGAGCACTGCGAGTGGAGTCACAGAGTGCACTCTGTATCATCTCCCTCATCTTCAAGAGTAGCGAGCTAAATTTTCATGTATTTAGCAGACACTTGTTGAGAACCTATCATGTGAGCACTGGTTATGGGACTAGAACTTGAGGGTACAACAGTGAACCCAATCAGGTGTGGCCCTGATGTTTCTGAGCTTAAATCGTGCCAGGTTCAAAGAAGGAATAGAGGTTGTTATTCTTATTACTTAAACAGAGCTATGGAAAGCATGTTTGCAGGAGGGCCTAAGAAACAATGCTAATCAGAGGGCCTAGACAAATGGCTCAGCAGTTGAAGCATTTACTGCTCTGCCAGAAGATCACAGTCCAGATCCCAGGGTTTATGACATTGGCTCACAACGCCAAGGGATCTTTTGACTTCCACGCACACATGTATGCATGCAGAACACACACACACACACACACACACACACACACACACACACACCCCATAAAATAAAAGGAGGACAGTCATAGAGGGGTATTATAAGGAGTTCTATCTTTATTCAAAGAAAGGTACATTGGTAATGGGGTATCTTCCAGAGCATGCTCTGATTTGTGCTTTGGAAGATCATATTAGTTGCCTATGTGGAAAGTAGCCCAAAGGACACATGTCTACTATAATACTAGATGTCTACTAGACACTATGCTGTCTTAGGCCACTGAGTAAACAGGGGAGGTAAGTAGCAGTGGTGGAATTCAAGTATAATGTTTAAGAGAGTTAATAAGGCTTGCTGATTGGTTAGATAGCAAGTTATGGATACTTCAAGTAGCCAGTCACTTTATAAAAATGATCACCTCTCAGGGTTGAGGATTTAGCTCAGTGGTAGAGCGCTTGCCTAGCAAGCGCAAAGGCCCTGGGTTCGGTCCCCAGCTCCGAAAAAAAGAAAAAAAAATGATCACCTCTCAAGCTTTGCTAAGAAAATGAAAGTCATCAGAGAAAACCTTCCTTCTTACCTGTCCACAGATCTACCCTTAAAAGGGGCTGAGGGCAAGTTGTGTCTTCAAGGAAGAGTGTGCTTATAGTGAAAGTAAGAGAGTAGAGGACAAGCTCAAACATGTTTCCAAAGGTGAACTGGAGATTGCTGCCTGTAGGTTTACTCTCTACCCACCTTTGCTCAGAGAAGGTGGCCCCCTACCGGGAAATATCTCTGTAAGACTTGGCTGCAGTTCTGAGCTCCTTACTAAAGTCTGGAAGACAGAGGGCCGGTCTGTTGTTCTGCAGGAAGGAAATGAAAGCAAATGATCAGAAGTGGTGGGTGGGGGGATTGGGGATTTAGCTCAGTGGTAGAGCGTTTGCCTAGCAAGCGCAAGGCCCTGGGTTCGGTCCCCAGCTCTGAAAAAAAGAAAAGAAAAGAAAAAAAAAAAAAAAAAGAAGTTGTGGGTGGGAAATATTTTGTCATGCAAGGCAAGTACAGGTGCAAGGTACAGGAAAAACATTTTTAAGGAAAGCAGACACTAAGAGGTAATAAGAAAATAGGACCTGTGGCTAGATACAAAAATCGGCTGCTGTTGTAGTAGAAGGCTTTCTTACATATACTATATATGGAAATT
The DNA here is from genome assembly GCF_011064425.1 of Rattus rattus. Classification (NCBI taxonomy): domain Eukaryota; kingdom Metazoa; phylum Chordata; class Mammalia; order Rodentia; family Muridae; genus Rattus; species Rattus rattus. The sequence goes on from NC_046164.1 coordinate 3,817,956, forward strand.
GGAGGCTTGTGTGATGCCAGGTGGTGGCTATATAAACAGTAGAAACTTAGTATCCAGAGATGTCCATATCTAATTTGAGTCATTTTGGATCTCCTCCAGGGTCCGACTTACAGCAAGATTGTGACGTGCTGTGCCTGAGGACAACCAATGAGAAACACATCTACATTTTCTGATTTTAAAAATGATAAATAAAAACGTTTACAATACAACTAATTCCCCTGTAAGGTTGGTGACTAAGACACATGACTTAATGACGCTATAACCATGACCATTTTCTTTCTCAGAAAATCGAGGAAGAAAGTCTCTCTCACAATAGTTATATGAAATACCTAGAAATAAACGTAACCAAGGAGGTGAAGTTATTAATAAATAAAAGTCCGGCGCTCAGGTAGAAAGCCTAGCAGATAGATGTATTTTTTGAGCTAAAAATCTTAGTTTGGCAAGCTGCTTACTTCTTCTTTGGTATTGGTACAAAAATTTTAAAAGTACAAACAAGGCTTACACCCAATCCTTTACTATTATTTAAAAACTAATCTGAGATGATTAAACATGTGAGTTAAGGGGCAGATAACAATCTGATAGAAAATTCATAGTTTATTGCTAGAGTACTTTCAAGATAATTTATTAAGATAATTAATGGACAACAGTCCAGATTGCTTACACAGTTAGATGGTTTTCAAAAATGTCAGAAATCCACAAAATGTGACACTTATTGTCATTTGTCATTTGTTAAGGCAAACAGCTCCCCTTTGGTGGATTCAAGGAAGAAATTAAACATCTCCACTTCCAGGTGAGGTAATTGGCTAGGTAGCCACTGGGCAGAAATTGCCTGTTTATTCTACGGACTAAATACTGTCCAGAGAAGGACACACTGCAGAATAGTTGACTGATAATTTCTGCTGAACCAGAATGATCAGCCCCTAGAAATCCTGCATTTCAAAAGTCTGTCAGATGATCCTAGGCCAGAAGGCTGAAGACTTGCTCTCACGTGTTACTAACAGGGGACTGTACACGTAGAAAACTGCCTCTCCAACCTGTCTGAGTACTGGAAGCCATGTTAGGCTTCCTGTATTTACAGATATATTGGTCGTCCTCAGATTTCTGATGGGGTTGAAACTAGTTCTAGTCTCATAGCCAACTGAGGCTGTTTAACTTTGAGAATACAGATTTAATTGGATGGTTATCAGAGAGTATACAAGCAAGCCAGGATATAACAGACTTTAAGCCTTTCTTAAGCTGGAATGGAAAACTAAATGTTCTGTTTAACTGATAAAATGTTGGACTGGGTGTTAGGTGTATTTTATCCTTTATAAATTACAAAACGATAATAGTTGTGCTCAGCTTACATTTGAGAGAAAAGGTTTTTGTTTTTTTGTTTTTTGTTTTTAAATAAACAGAAAGGGTGAAGAGTAGGTTGATGTCTTTATGCAGGAAGGCAGGTACAGGATAGAACAAGGCCTGTCATTGGAGGAGAAGGAAAGATGAGTGGGAGAAAAGTTTTAAAAAAAGAAGAAGGAGCGAGGAGGAGGAGCTGGGAGAACATGGCGGCAGATGTTAAGATTCTTCTGGGTTGGGGATTTAGCTCAGTGGTAGAGCGCTTGCCTAGGAAGCGCAAGGCCCTGGGTTTGGTCCCCAGCTCCGAAAAAAAGAACCAAAAAAAAAAAAAAAAAAGATTCTTCTCTGCACATAGATACAGGTTGTTAGGACTATTTTTAAGGGATGGGTGTGTACAGGATTTTGTGCTGTCTAGATGGGCAAATTATATCTTATCAATTGGATCAGAGGTTATTGTGTGATGTGTTCTTTCATGTGGCGACTTAATTGAGTCCACAGTAAGAGAGGTGTGAGATAGGCAGTCTCTGTACGAAACTGGCGTGGCAGCAACCAGCCTTGGGAACTAGATGGGTAGAGAGATTGCTGCCGGGCTGAGAGAGTAACCATCGGCAGTGTGAGATGGGATGGAGCTTAGCGGGTGAGACGCCATTTTCTATTATTTACCACACACACACACACACACACACACACACACACACACACACACAAAATCTTCTATGCCCTTCTTGTCCTTCCCAATGGTCTCCTTCCTCTTTCCAAACAGCTCCCCTTCCAGTTCCCCTTCCCTCTCTACTTTCATATCTTTTTCTCCCCCAAGATCTGCATTCCACTGGCTTACTTGGCTTACAGGATGGTTTCCAGTCCAATCGATTTTCCTGAGATGACGTAATTGGTTCGACTTCATGGCTGCATAAAGTTCCATTGCATGTGTATCCTTTCCTTAGTCACTAATGTGTTGGCAGGTACCCAGGCTGGCTTCATAACCTGGCTAATGTGGGCATGCGGGCTTTCTCTAGTGTATGCTTACTTCAGTTCCTTCAGACATAAGGAACGCCTAGCTAGTGCATTCAAACATCCTCCTTTTACTTTTGAGCAAATCCCCCCCCCCCAGAATGGTTGGATGCATTTCTATTCCCACCGATGTGCGGTTCTCTTATGCTTCCCAGCATTTGCTGCGTTTGTCTTTGTTGAGAGTCATTTTGAATGGTGTGAAAGAGAACTTCAGCAGAGTTATGATTTGCGTTTCTTTGATGGCTAAATGCAGTGTTGACCTGCCCCCCTCCCCATGTGTGCTTATTGGTCTCTCTGTATTACTCTTTATAAGAACTACTGGTGACTCGCTTCACTGGACTATCCATTGATGAGATTATATATTTTTTTTGTTTTGCTATTTAAAATTTTTAGTTCTTTATGTGTTCTGAGTACTACTCTTCCATTGGGTGAGTAGCCAAGAAAGATTTTTCTCCCACAGGTAGGCTATCTTGTCACCCTGCTGACTGTTACCTTTGCCATACAGACGTACTTTAATTTGATGCAGTCTCCTCTGTTGATTCTTGCTACGATTTCTTGAGCAACTGGAGACCTAGTCAGGAAGTCTTCGCCTAGGGTTGAGGAGATGGCCTAGTTGGTCGAATGCTTCTGCAACTGTTAGCAACTGAATTTGGCCCTGTGGAAAGCTGTCTTAGTTTAGGTTTTACTGCTTTGAACAGACGCCATGACCAAAGCAAGTCTTACAAGGACAACATTTAATTGGGGCTGGCTTACAGGTTCAGAGGTTCAGTCCAGTATCATCAAGACAGGAGCATGACAGCATCCAGGCAGGCACGGTGCAGGCTCAGCTAAGAGTTCTACATCTTCATCTGAAGGCTGCTAGCAGAATACTGGCTTCCAAGCAACTAGGGATGAAGGTCTTAAAGCCCATACCCACAGTGACACACCTACTCTAACAAGGCCACACCTCCTAATAGTGCCACTCCCTGGGCCAAGCATATACAAACCATCACAAAAGCCCTGGTAGTAAATAGTTATAAGTGCTTCTGTGGATAGATAGGATAGGAGACTGGGGCATGGACATATCCGGAAGCTTGTGGTCTAGCTACCTTGGCTTATGCAGTGGCCAATAACAAGAGACGCTGCCTGTAACAAGGTGGATGATGAATATCGAAGCTTGAGGCCAGCTATAGGTCTTCCCCTGGTACATTTGTGTACGCGTGATTTTAAAAGCAAATCTCTGCCTGTGCGTATATTTTGAAGTCTCTTCCCTATACTCAGCTCTGATCATTTCCAAGTCTCAAGTCTTACATTAAGATATTTCATCCCTTTTGAATTGGTTTCTGTGCAGAGAGAGGCATAGGCATGCAGTGCCTACTCCTGTATGTAGACAACCAGTTTAGCAGTTAATGGAGTTACATTTCCTATGATGTGCTTGACCTCTCTGTTGAGAATCAAATACATGTAATTAAACTGGAGTTACGGACAGCCGTGAGCTGCTAGGTGGGTTCTGCGAACTGAACCCAGGTCCTCTGGAAGAGCAGCCAGTGCTCGTAACCACCGAACCATCTCTCCAGCCCCTGTAGTATAATTTTAAGTCAGGTTTTACAATTCCTCCAGGATTACTCTTTTGCTCAGGATTGTTTGGACTATTTGGAGTCATTTATGCTTCTGTGTACTGGTTGGTTTTGTGTGTCAATTTGACCCAAGTCGGAGTTATCACGGAAATGAGCCTTTTTTGAGGAACTGCCTCCATGAAATCCAGCTGTAAGGCATTTTCTCAACTAGCGATCAAGGGCGGGAGGGCCCAGCCCATTGTGGGTGGTGCCATCCCTGGGCTGGTAGTTCAGGGTTCCATAAGAAAGCAAGCTGAGAAAGCCAAGGGAAGAAAGCCAGTAACATCCCTCCATGGCCTCTGCAACAGCTCCTGCTTCCTGCCCTGCTTGAGTTCCAGTCCTGACTTCCTTTGGTGGTGAACAGCAATGTGGAAGTGTAAGCTGAATAAACCCTTTCCTCCCCAACTTGCTTCTTGGTCATGATGTTGTGTGCAGGAATAGAAACCCTGACTAAGACAGCTTCCATATGCTTATATATTTTAAAATGATAAATTCCATCAGACTTGCAATGGAATAACATTGAGCCTGTACATCACTTCTAGTAATATAGCCGTTTCTAGAATATTAATTCTGTCTGTCCATGAACAGGGGAGACATTTCTAAACGAGAACTCTTGTCACTGAGCTACATCACCAGAATTCCTGTTGTAGCAACTGCTGCTTCTTCCCCTATTTCTTCCTCATTATTCTTCTTCTATTCTTCTTTTTCTTCTTCCTCTTCCTCCTCCTTTCCTTACCTTCTTCCTGTTCCTCGTCCTTGTCATCATCTTCTTCCTTTTTTTAAAAAAAGATTTATTCATTTATTATATTGTAAGTACACTGTAGCTGTCTTCAGACACACCAGAAGAGGGCATCAGATCTCATTACAGATGGTTGTGAGCCACCATGTGGTTGCTGGGAATTGAACTCAGGACCTCTGGAAGAGCAGTCGGGTGCTCTTAACCGCTGAGCCATCTCTCCAGCCTCATCTTTTTCCTTTTAATTCTCCTTCTCCTCCTCTTTCTTCTCCTCTTCCTCACCCTCCTTCTTTTTAGGACAGGATCCCTGGCTAATCTGGAATTTCGTAAGAAAACCAGGCTGGTCTTGAACATGTAGACACCCACCTGTCTTTTCTTCCCAATGCCATGACACCAGGCCATAACCATCTATTACTCATGCAAAACAATAAGTCTCTAGGTCTTATCTTCTCTCTCTCCTTCATTCCTCACTATCTTGCTTCCACTGTTAGGTGGGACTTTGATGTTGCTGATCTTTTTGTTTGCTTGTTTGCTTGTTTTGTTGTTTTGAGTAAAGTTCTTACTATGTAGCCTACTATAACCAAAAATGTATAGCAATTCCCTGGCTTCAGGCTTTCAGACTGCTGGGATTCTAGACCTGAGCTATCTTGCCCATCTGGCTTTCATGGTACTTAAAAAATCATAAGCCTGTATCATTTGTATGAAGTAATGAATTTCCTAGTGATGTTTTCATTCAACTACATTAGGTACTTTGACAAGTTACCCTCATCATCCTGTTCTATTCTCCATCTCCCTTCCAATCCTCTCTTCTTTCTAAACTTTCATGTCAGAGACACACAAACACACACCCAGCAATACATGTGTTTATGTGTGTGTTTATCCTAGTTTCTGCATGGAGGACACAACATAGAACATTTGTTTTGTGAGTTTGCCGTATCCTTCCAGTTTCTCAGGTGTGGCCTCTGATCTTCCCTCTTGCCACCGAGCCACCTCTTGGAGCCTTTACAGCACACATACGACACTGCATTTCCTCTTTTTTGACAGACAAGGAAACAAAAGACAAGGGCAAATAGAGGGTTAGGGAACCTCACAGTTAATGGTACCATGCCTATTTTAAGTTGGTTTGCTTGATTCTGGAATGTGTGCCATCTCCTTGTTAACAAATAACACGAGGATGACTGAAGTAGAAGCGGACGAGGAGAACACTGCCAATCGTTGAGAGACGAGCAGGAAGGTTCTACAGGAGAAGGTCCTGTGGTCTTGAGAAACTGGAAACAGTAAGAAATAGGGACACTTTGTAGAAAATATCCCTTAAAGATTAGCTGAGTAACAGTTTGCAGAATCTCTAAACATTGCTTTTGGTATCAACCTTCCATCAGAGGTTAGAACGGTAGAAAGGAGAAGCCATTATGGGGATGCCTTCACATCCTCTGAGGCCAGCAACTCAACACCACGGAATGGGGGGTCGGAAAGGAAGTGGGTCTATTTTGGCTCATGATTCTGGAAGTGGAGGGCTTAGAGTTCGCATTTTGATGGCACTCTTGTTGACAGAATACCAAGGCATGGGTGGTAAGAGACAGGATCCAACTGTGGGCTCACAGGATGCAGACTTCACACAATTCTTACCTCTTGATATGGATTGTATGAGACATGCCCTCCTCCCCACAATCACTGTGAATGATTGGTCCCAGATAATGGAGCTGTTGGGAGAGAGCGCGAGAACTTTTGGATGTGGATCGCTGGAGAACACAGCACTCAGAGCTTCTTCTTCTTTTTTTTTTTTTTTTTTTTTTTTTTTTTTTTTGGAGCTTAAAACTGAACCCAGGGTTTGCGCTTGCTAGGCAAGCACTCTACCACTGAGCTAAATCCCCAACCCCTTTTCGGAGCTTCTTGTCTCTGGCATCTCCCTCCCGCTTTCTGTGGGTCCAACACAAGACGAAGAAGCTCTTCTGCCACAGTAAGGTTCAGTCCAGATGCCCACACATGGAACCCTTTAATACTTGAGCCAGATGAACCTCTCCTCCCAAGAGCTCTTCTCTCAGGTCTTTGAATACAGATGAGGGAAAGTAAACCTGTCACCTCCAGAAACCACTGTTGGACTGTTTCTACTCTCTCTCTCTCTCTCTCTCTCTCTCTCTCTCTCTCTCTCTCCCATCTCTCTCTCTTAAATTTAATTTCATTATTTTTTATGTATTCACTCTACAGCCCATCATTGCTCCCCTCCCAGTCAACCCCTCCCTCAAGCTTTCCCCCACCCCTTTCCCTTTTTCTCTGAGTGGGTGGGGACCCCCTGGGTTTTCCCCCACCCTGGCACATCAGGTCTCTGTGAGGCTAGGCGCTTCATCTCCTACTGAGGCCAGAAAAGGTAGCCCAGCTCTGGCAGCAGCTTTAGGGACAGCCCCCGCTCCAGTTGTTAGGGACCCACATGAAGACCAAACTACACATCTGCTACATATGAACGGGGAGGCCTAGGTCCAGTCAGCAGTGTTCTTGGTTGGTGGTTCAGACTCTGAGAGCCCCCAGGGTCATACCACCCTGCACTCACCTGATCTCATTCCTCTCTACTCTCTGTGAGTTCAAGGACAGCTTGGTCTGCAGAGTGAGTTCTAGGACAACCAGGATTATAACAGGAAACTCTGTCTCGAAAAGAAAAAAAAGAAACACCCTCATAATAGGAATTAAATTTCAGTGTTTGACGTTTTGGGAAACACACACACACACATACACACACACACACACACACACACACACACACACACACACACAAAACTATATCTAAATGATGAAGGGCATGATTCATTTTATACTTGAAAAAATTTAGTAGTTTAAGGCATAAAATTTATTTTATTTTTGAGACAGGATCTCTTAATGCATAAAATTTAAAGTTTTTGTGATTTTTAAATGGAAGAACATACACATATAAAAGTATAAAGTATATATTTTTAGATGAATTAGAGATCTGAGTATTAAAATTTTGTGTATTTATATTACAATAGATCTTTTGTTTTGGTTTGATTTTGAGACAAGGGCTCACTAAATAGTCTAGTTTAGGTACAAACTCATGATCCTCTTGCTCTATCTTTCCAAGTTCTGGCAAATGAGGTATTTTCAAAACTGCTCAGTTTCTACGGACTATTTAGGAAGAAATTGTGTGTTATTGAAACTCTCGATATATTTTTGACAGATTCTGCTTTGAAAAAAATCTTTAGAATTCATATTAAACACAAAATTAGTTGTGATAATTAATAACTTTGCACGATTCCTATTGGTTCCACTGCTATAACAAGAAAACGATCTCGTTTGTCAGTAAAGTGGGAGTTCTGACCTTCAAGCTTGTTTGTTGATGGTGGTAAAGTTTAAAATGAAAATAATCACTGTCCTCCAGAGTGACTGACCACACTGAGTGAACATGAGAGATCATGAGACCAAGATCATTATGACGCCCAAGCACAGCTATGCATAGCCTTCCAGTACTTTCCCATTTCCCAACTCCAGTTTTCCTCACACTACTGCCGCCTGAGAGTCAAAACAACAGCTCCTGCTTACAGCCTGAGCTGCGCCCAGCCAGAGGGCTTTCTTTCAGAGTCCTTATGTTCTTCATGGGTGCCCCCTCATCCCCCCGTTCCATTTTCTGTATGCAGGAACTCTGCTGCTGATTATTGTGGCAACAGAGAGACGGCAAGCGTAGGTATTTCAGTGACATAGGAAAGTCAAAACGAACAGGGCTAGGCTCGCCCTTACATAGCCGAAGGCTCTCTTTGTTGCTCTGGGCAGCATAACTCCAATTGTGTCCGTTTCTGTTCACAGAACTTAGGAATACAAGGACTGGGAAGATGATACAAAATGTATACCTCTAATTACAGAGTGTTTAGGATCGATCTGAACTCATTACGGACTTTATTATTAAGAATGGCAGCAAGAACTTTGGAAATGAAAACAGTCATTTCCCCATAAGACGTACAATTTATGTTCTCATGTATATGTCATAAAAAGTTACAACAGTTATATTCTCTCTCTCTCATTCTCTCTCCCTCTCTCTGACTCTCTCCCTCTCTCTCTCATTCTCTCTCCCTCTCTCTGACTCTCTCTCTCTCTCTCCCCCTCTCTCTCTCTCTCTCTCTCTCTCTCTCTGCTCTCTCTCTCTCTCTCTCTCTCTCTCTCTCTCTCTCTCTCTCTCATTCTCTCTCTCCTCTCTCTGACTCTCTCCCTCTCTGACTCTCTCTCCCTCTCTCTGACTCTCTCTCTCTCTGACTCTCTCTCTCCCTCTCTCTTTCTTTCTCTCTCTCTCTCTCTGACTCCCCCCCCCCTCTCTCTCTCTGTCTCTCCTTCCCACATCCTCCCACTTCCCTACTAAAAGTGTTTGACAGCTGATATTGGTAATCCAGAGAAGTTCCTATTCTTTTAGTATCATCTGTAGCCTATTTCAGAAATCTAAGTATTAGTGTGGGAACAATCTCAGATACTAAGAGACAAATAAACACATGAAGGAACTCAAGTGACTGAAAATAAAGCATAATATCTTCAAAAGAGAAGTACAGGAAGACTCCAGTCAAAATAAACTACTGTAGGGTGTCGGGTGAAGAACATTTCAAAAAGACAGCCACGGCTTTCTGGAGCTACAGAAATGGAGAACACGGGCGGTGGTTCTGCACATGAACTTGAACCGAGATTCACAGTGAAAGAATTTTGATTTAAGTTTTGGTTCAGGGCAGCTCAGTACTGAGAAGAACGCTGTGACGTGTGAGGCAGGAGGGACTGACTCATTACCGGGAGAGACTGCTGCACCTTGCAAGCCAGCTGAACGTAGTATTTCAACATTTGACAAACCAAGCATTAAAAAACACTCACATCCGAGAATGCGATCTTAAAGTGGCTTACAAAATATAAGGGAACAACTAAATATTTGAATTAAAGCAATTAATTGGGAAATGTTAGCCCAAGTGTTATCAGAAACATCTATGTCATGAAAGAGTTCATATATGAATGGTAAGGTTAATCAATTTGCTCCAATAAAATGAACAGATGATGTGATGGGATCAATTAACAAAAGTTAATCATATAATATTAAAAATTAAAAATACTGTTTCAGTAAAATTAAAGATATATTATTAAATAATAATTTTACTATATTAACATATTATAGATGCATTAAAATTAAAGTGGCCAGTGATGGAATGACATTGGAATCGTTTTATTTGCTCTTGACATATATATTGTACAAACTATTTGTAATGTTATTAGACAACACATATAGAAAGGTATATACCATGTTCTCTTTTAATCTTGTTTTGCTTCATTCTGTTTTGTTTATTTTTGGATTTTCAAGACACAGTTTCTCTGAGTAGCCTTGGCTGTCCTGGAACTCACTCTGTAGACCAGACTAGCCTTGAACTCTGAGATCTGCCTGCCTCTGCCTCCCGAGTGCTGGGACAAAAGGCACGTGCCGTCACTGTTAGGCTCTCTTCTGATAATCTAACAATGATAGGAGTCTATTTGTGTAAAAACACCAGTAAAGTAATAGGACTTGGTTTATGATTTATAGGATGTGGAAAGGAGAATATGAATGTCTAGTGATAAAAAATTGCTTAAATGAACTTTGGTGTAAGAACTCAAGGAAATTCTGCTGTGCTGCTATTTGTATGAGAATCATAGGACACTGACAATTAAAATGAAGGAAAATTATATATATATACATATATATGTATACGTATATATATGTATATGTGTACACACATACACACACACACACACACACACACACACACACACACACACAAGACCAGAACCATTGTTAGGCATGTTAACTTGTGAAGAGGGGAATTTCATAGGGCCCTAGTCCCAGATAAAGAACTACAGGCAACTAATGCCTCTGATAGGAGGAGAATTAACCTCTCACAGAGATGAGTCCTTTTGTTTGTCCAATGTAGAGTAGTCAGCCCTGAAACCAAGTGCACACAAACAGTAAGCATGAACTCAGCAGGTTGTGTTGATACATAGTTAAACATTATTTATACACATATATACATATGTAATAATATAAAGGAAAAGAAGCTATCACTTTGAGAGTCGTGGGGGTCATGGGAAGGGTTTGAGGGAGGAAAGGGAGGGAAGAAGGTGTTCATTAAAAACCATTCCATTAAAAACATTGAAAATTACCATCTTAAAATATATTTAATATAAAATAATATAAAAGCATGTATAATGCTACTACTGATTAGATTTTATAATGTATTAAATGATAGTGTTTGAAAATATTTCATCTCTAATTGGTTCAGCAATCTGACCTGCACCTGGCAACCAAGAAAACTCACTTCCAAAATGAAAGTGCAAGCCGAACATGGTGTTGCACACCTATAATTCTGGTACTCAGGAGGCTGAGGCAGGGGGATTATCTCAGGTTCAAGGCCATTGTGTTTTCATCATGAGTTCCCCGCCAGCCCACATTATAAGATCCTGTCTCAAAAACAAAACAAAAAACAAAACACAACGGAAATAATAAAGGGTGCAACAGCCACAAAGACAGCACCTGCTCCCATGAGCAGTTTTCAGACATGAGGCTTAATAATTTTGGGACAACTGCAAACATTGAGCCTTGGGGATGATCTAGCTATGTTGGAGACTCCAAATAAGACCTAATCCATTACTTGGCAGCAAACAAGTAAATGTAAGAGCTAGGTCTATTTCTGGATTTCCCATTCTAATAACCAGATAGGTCTTTGACGCTTTCCTCTTAATGTCCACAGAATTGGTAAAATCACTAGCAGTGCGACCCAACGTTTTTAGAAACAGTCTTTTTATGCAGGCACTCCTAATTAGCACGATGGAGACGTCTATGTATGTCCTTATCCGTTGAAGGCTTTGAGATAGGATTGTGATGTATGAGTAACACAGTTGTTCATCGCTGAAGGCTCCTAGCATTCAGTTTATAGAAAACAATGCAGAACAGAAACCATGTATATAATGCTCACATTGCACTGAGTATTATAAATAATTGAGAGATGGTGTAAAGTCCGCAGGAGGATTGTAGTGCCAAGGAAGTGTTTGATCCCCCAAAAAACAGACAGGAGCTGATCTGATGTAAATTACAATAGGGCCTTTTTATTCAAGCTAGCCCCTTCCCCTCTGCCCCCCAGCACACTGCTGTTACACAAGCCATTTTGGTGGGGGCGGCGAATATCTATGGGGCAAGGCTTTATAGTAAGCAGCAGGGGGTGGGGAGAGTGTGGAAGCATCTGATATGTAAGTTACTATATGGCCTTTAACATAATTGGCTGTGCTGGGAGTCATATTATAAACTTAGCTTGATTTCTGTTTCCCTGTGCCTTGGTGGTTATTAGGCAGGAGGTGGGCTTGTAACTTGGGGGTACAGGTTTGTTGGGGGAATAACCTGGAGACGCTGATCTTGTTGGGGGTGAGCCTAGAGGCTGGAGCTAGACTCAGATTTTGTTGGGGGGCAACTTGGAAACTAATGCTAGGTACCGGCCTGTTGGTTTACCTGAATTCAAACTTAGGACAGGTTCTCTAAAATGGAGTCTGAGCTTAAAAGACTCCGTCCCTCAGAGTGTCTACAGGTTTCATGCAAGTACCACATGCTTCCTTTAGGGCACCTGGACATCCACAGATTTTTGGCATCGTGCAGGTGATGTAGTGAGGGATGGTTGGCATTTTAACCTTAAGTATTTAATACCAGTCAGGTGGGATGGCACATGAAGTCCCGGCATTTGGGACGCCAAGGTAGAATCACAAGTGTGAGGTTAGCTCAGGTTACACGGCAAGGCCAAGACTAGCCTTGGAAAAATAGTAGCACAGTATTCAATATCCAAACAGAGTCCTACGTGTTATGGGAGTGTGCTCATTCCAGTTCTGGCCCCTCATGGTTTCCAGCTCTGTTGCCTTTCCCTGTAGCACGGAGGTTTTGCTACACCACTTCGTGCTCCTGGCAGATTGCACCCGCACACCCACCCAGGAGCTACCTTTGAATCCTCAAATGAAAGACACACACACACACACACACACACACACACACACACACACACACACACACACACACACACACACACACACATACACATACACACACACACACACCACACACACACACACACACACCCCACACCACACACACACACACACACACACCCCACACCACACACACACACACACACACACACACACACACACACCACACACACACACACACACACACCACACACACACACACACACACACACACACACACCCCCATACCACACACACACACACACCACACACACACACACACACACACACACACACACACACACACACACACACAACCACCACACACACACACACACACCACACACACACACACACACACACACACACACACACCACACATACATAGACACACACCACACACACACACACACAGCAAACACACACACACACACACACACACACACACACACACACACACACACACACCACACACACACACACACAGCAAACACACACATACACACATACATACACACACATACACACACACCACACACACATATACACACACAGCAAACACACACATACACACATACATACACACACTCATACACACACACCACACACACATATACACACACAGCAAACACACACATACACACGCACACACCACGCATACATTCACACACTAGCTTAATTTTTAAAGCGCCTTGGCTACCTCAAAGGCTGGGCACTCCTACACCTTGCCCTGCTACCCCAGGCCCAATTGGAGAAGTGGCCAGTGGCCACTTACTCGAAGTCTCATAGGGCTGGTTGGCTTTATTTCCTGACTCTCCTGAGTCCCATTCTTTTGACCCTGAGTCACAGCGATTCTCCCTTGTTCCTGCTTACGCAATTCTAAGGGTCCCATCTGTGCCATTGGCCATTGGCATCTTTATTCATCAATTGAAAACCAACTGGGTACAGGGACCTTTAGCATTAGGACACGCAAGTTCCAGATTGAATGAAAGCATTAGAACCAATCTCCAACATTTCCCCACACCCAATCAACTCAGCAAGAGCCTACTTCTCTCCCTAGAGTGTGCACCTTGCCACTCTCCACTCCTTTGCAGCAGAAATACTCCTCCCACGGGAATCGTGTCTGTGTCCCCATGGCTGTACATTTCAAGTTTGTCACCAGACTCCATTTTTATTGCTGAACCTCCTTGCTTGTTTTCCTCCTGGCTGGTGTGTGTTTAATCAGTCACTGGTCGCCGTGTTTACAACGATTTTCCAGAGACGGAAACAAAAATAAAGAGCCATGGTCCATGAAAGTCAAACGAGCTGAAGTCTCTCTGGGGAAGTTGAGGGGAGAATGGATGAGACCACATAGAATGGACAGAGTTCACTTGGTCTGCTGGTACGCGATTGCTTGACGTCCGTCTCTGAAACACCTTAAGTCCAAATACATTGTGCTGTAGTTGTCTCTATGAGCTTCATTCATAGCACGCGAAAGGCAAACTTAGAGCAGGTCAAAAGTATCTGCTGTATTTGTGTGCTACATGTGTGCATGCATGATTGTGTATGTGCATGTACATGGAGGCCAAAAATCAACGTCAGATCCATATCCCTAAGTCACTCCCCGGGACCTTACTTTTTGATACAGGGTCTTAATTAACCCAGAGCTCAATGGTCAGGCCAGAGTAGCTGGTCAGCAAGCCCCAGATACCCTCCTGTCTCTGCCTTCTTAGCACCGGGACGGCAGGCCTGGATCACATAGGTGATCAGTCCATCACTTAGGACTCAGGTCCTCGTGCTTGTGTGTCAAGCGCTTAACCGATGGAGGCATCACTTCAGCTACTACATTTATTTTTCATTGCATTTTTGTTTTGCAGTGACCCTTACCCCAAAGATCTGGAACCCACTGACAGGCATAGATCACATATATGCAAATGTGCTTAGCATGTGCATAGGTAGACCAACCTACTTTCAGGAGATTAAAGATGCATCATGGGACACAGTATTTAAACACACTATGTCGTACCTCCATACTCAAACATACGCACATTCCTAGTTGCCTGTCTTTTCTCCACACCCATTTGGGAATACATGCAAAGTGAATAGAAAGGAATGGAAATATACTTCCGTTGTTTCTTTCATTAAAAGACACTCTTGTGTCTTCCAGCCTTGCTTGCCCGCAGACTCGCCGCCATGGGCCGTGTGATCCGAGGGCATAGGAAAGGCGCTGGTTCTGTGTTTTGAGCGCACGTGAAACACGGTAAAGGCAACACGGCTACATTAAAGGCATCGTAAAAGGCATCATTCATGACCCTGGCCATGACGTTCCCCCTCGTGAAAGTGGTCTTCGTGATCCCTACCGATTCAAGAAGTGGATGGACGGAGCTGTTCATCGCAGCAGAGGGAATCCACGCTGGACAGTTTGTGTACTGCGGTAAGAAAGCCCAGCTGAATATCGGCAATGTTTTACCTGTGCGCACCATGCCTGAGGGTACTATCCTGTGTTGTCTGGAGGAGGAGCCTGGGGACAGGGGCAAGCGGCATGATCCTGCCGGAACTACACCACAGTCATCTCCCACAATCTAGAGACCAAGAAGACCCGGGTGAAGCTGCCTTCAGGTCCAAGAAGGTCATTTCTTCTGCCAACAAAGCTGTTGTTGGTGTCGTGGCCGGTGGGGGCAGCATTGACAAGCTTATCTTAAAGGTTGGCCGTGCCTACCTCAAGTACAAGGCAGAGAGGAACTGCTGGGCACGTGTGCGGGGTGTAGCCATGAATTTGTGGAGCATCCCTTTGGAGGTGGCAACCACCAGCACATTAGCAAACCCTCCATTATCCAAAGAGATGCCCCTGCTGGGCGCCATTGCTGCCCTCCAGACTGGACGGCTACGTGGAACCAAAACTGTACAGGAGGAGAACTAGATAGAGTTCAGGAGCTAATAAAGTATGTCCTTTGGCTTTAAAAAAAAAAAAAGACACTCTTGTACATGAAGGTGACAGGGGAGATGGCAAGAAGGATTCTTGGGAGAAGTTGAAGGGAGATAGGAAGTTGACATGATTAAAATACATAATACACGTATGTAATTCTCAAAGAATCAATAGTAAGAGTGTGTTTTAAAAAGAAACTCTTAGATGGTCCGTGGGGGTGCACACCTTTAATCCCAGCACCCAGGAGGCAGAGGCAGGCAGATCTCTGAGTTCAAAGTCAGCCTGGTTTATGGAGCAAGTTCCAGGACAGTCAGGAGACACAGATAAACCCTCTCTCAACCCTACCTCCCACCCATCCACCCACCCACGAGAAGAGAACAGAAACTCCTGTGAGTCAGAAAAGCAAATCTTATCTCCGCATACCAGGTGTAGCCCACAGCCTGAGGCTGTGTAATAAACTATTCCGCTCCTCGGTATCTTCAAACAGGGAAGGTGCCATCTCAGTGGCACCGTGAGTCAGGAATCCAGGGCCGGCTTTCCTTGGGTCATCATCCTTGAGATCCGCTGTGAGCTATGGTGAAGGAGCTCTCTGGAGCTGGGCCTTACCTGAAGCCTCTGTGAAAAGAGGGTCTGTCTGCTTGGTGGAGATGGGATTCTCAGATAGGATTGTAGGATTTGATTCCTTTTGGGCTGTTGTGTGCTGGCATTGGCTTCTCACTGGCCTTGCCCTCAGCCTGACCCATTGCATTCCCTCATAGCAATTCAGCAGGAGTGAATGCGTAGGATGGAAGCCAGCAGGGTTTTTTTTTTTTTTTTGTAACCCAGTTTCATAAGTGATCCTTCACTTTTGCGGCATTCATTGAGTTCCTAGGTCCAGTTTACAACCAAAGGGAGGAGACTTATAAAGAATGTAAGAATGACAGGACTCAGTCAATAACTCAGGAGTTATTGGAACCGTCTTAACTGATGCTTACAGCGTTGGTCCATCCAGAAACTTCATGAGGAAAGCTGTTTATGACCACCGTGCTCCTTGTTTCCCCAAATGACTCTAGTTCTACTGACCAATCCTAAGAACATAGCTCCTTGCCTCGCTGTAAACTCCCCATCATAGCACCATAGAGCATCATCACATCCTCACAGCTCTTAGGAGACGCTTGTCAAACAGATTTTAAAAACCATCTCATTCTGCTTCATTCAGTGGGTGGAATCAATTTAAACTAAGCCCCAAGGCCAACCTCTTAAACGATGATGCAAATGGAGGGAGGAAGGGAGGGAGAGAGAGAGAGAGAGAGAGAGAGAGAGAGAGAGAGAGAGAGAGAGAATGAACAGATGGTTTCTTTGCATTGCATCAGGGTCTTTCCCACCATCCCCTGCTATTTCATTTACGTTCTCATAGAATGTCTTCTATTTTCTTGTAGAAAGTAAATAGGAGACGAAATCAGGTATGAACCGAACTTTTAAATACATCATTATGATACATCACAATCAGTTTGAATCAAGGGTCTTTTCAATGTGAGAGAATGAACGTCACTACCAACCGTCATCCAAATAGTGCCCATGAGCCTCTATGATTTGGCTACGAATCCTGAAAGACACAGGGTTCAAACTAGAACTGCCGATATATTTGCCATCATGTCAAAAGATGTTGCGCTCAGACTGCAGTGCCACTGAGGACCGGAGTTATTTTCCAACTCCCTCTTACTTTTTAATACAATTCGTGTCACCTTTAGGTATAGAATATAGACGCTAGGCTCTTCTAAGCAACCTCATCCGGATTATTGACTTTGGGAAGTAAGAATGATTATCATGTGAACTAAAGACAGTAGCACCTTTCTGCTGGCCGATCAACCAATTCAGGATGAAGCAAAACTTCAAAAACCCCATAGCCCAAATCCAGTTGCTTTCTCTCAAACAGATGCATGTGTAAGATTTGTGTAACTGTCAAGGGAACATCTTTTTTTTTTTTTTTTTTTTTTTTTTTGTTCTTTTTTTTGGAGCTGGGGACCAAACCCAGGGCCTTGCGCTAGGCAAGTGCTCTATCACTGAGCTAAATCCCCAACCCCAAGGGAACATCTTCTAAGGCCATGTTTGAATAAGCCACTAATTAGTTTCTTTTTTCATGAGAAGCCACTAGATGGCAACATTTTTTAAAATTAAGGTACAAAATTTCCTATTGGTTGGCTATGATTCCTTTATTCCTTTATTTATTTATTTTTTTTACATTGGCTAAATTAACATTGCGTTATCTGTAGGAAAATTTTTGGCATTGTTGAGATTTTTTTTAGGTGGGACCACGCCTGGAGTGGCAGGTGCTGGCTTGGGCTTCTCTGTCTGACTTTAGATTGAGGTTGAAGACGAGTTTCTATGAAACTTGCCGTTTCTTCCTGGAGATTTTCCCCACATGCCATCGTTCTGCTACAAAGTGCTTCTTGTTTGTTGATATCGAGCCCGCCAAACACTTTAACAGCTCTTTTCAGAAGTATGTGGTGTCACGACAGGCTTTAGGAATCACAAATAAACGCCATACTGCCTGGAATGCCCCACTCCTTTCCAGAGTGGTCCAGTGTGGACTGTGAGCCCCCGCTTCTCCAGTTAGTGTAGACAGTTGGAATCCGAACTGCCCCGTCTTAATACACACACAGTCCCGCTGAACCTTTGCTATATGACATGCCTAGTGACGTAAGTGTCTATATGAGCTTGCTCTTTGGGGGAGCACATCAAAAACAGTCTTTTAAGAAATGACATATATAACCCTCTCTAGTCACAGTTCTCTATTGTGACTCATGCTATGAGTTCTCAGTGTCCGGGTGTAGAGAATGACAGTATCTATCTGTTTAGCTGACCCTTTACCAAAGGTGTCTGATACCCTTTCACGAACCTGCTTTCACATTCAGTGCTTTAAAAGGTCCTTGTTTCTGTCTCTGGCCAGCGTGAGGATTTCTTTAGAAAAAATTTTTTCCCATCTTTATTAACTTGAGTATTTCTTATTTACATTTCAATTGTTATTCCCCTTCCCGGTTTCACGGCCAACATCCCCCTAACCCTTCCCCCTCTCCTTCTGTACGGGTGTTCCCCTCCCCATCCTCCCCCCATTACCACCCTCCCCCATGTTCACTGGGGGTTCAGTCTTGCAAGGACCAAGGGCTTCCCCTTCCTCTGGTGATCTTACTTCTTTAGAAAATTTAAAGGTCATAGTTGTGAATTACAAAAGGGATATCCCTCACCATCCTCATGTACTGTGGTCACAAGAGGGATAGCTATCACGTGGGCTATGGGGTTTTTATTGATTATCAGAATATGTAGTTTAGAAGGCAAGTAAACCTCTTTTAGTTCACAAAATCACAACAAAGATTCTGCCTATCTATCTATCTATCTATCTATCTATCTATCTATCTATCTATCGCTTATCTTTTAGAGATAAATATCTGAAAGATACCTGTTTGCATTGGGAGACACAGTGTCCAATTGTATGAAAATAGCTATTGCCAGGGCTAGGGCGATGGCTCAGTCTATAAATTGCCTGCTGTGCAAGCATGAGGACCTGAGTTAGATCCATGAGTCTGTATGTAACCCCAGCATGGGAGGCAGGGCTGGGACAAATAGATCCTGAGAATTTGCTGGCCAGCTAGCCTAGCCAATCACTGAGTGCAGGCTTAGACCGTGACTGTTTCTCAAAAGATAAGGTGGATAGCAACCAAGGAAGGTACCTGACGTCAACCCCTAGTCTCCATGTCCCTGCTGGGATCCGAACCCTGGCAGGACCGCATGGTAGGATAGCAAGTTCTTACCCAGTGAGTCACCTTCCAACCCCTTCCTTTATTAACATCATCATTACATTTTATAATTCGATGTGAATAGATGTTTGTAAGTGTACCACATGGGAGTGCCCTCGAAGGCCAGCAGGGTGCATTAGATTGCCTGGAACTGGAGTTACGCACAGTTGAAAAGGGGCTGGGAGTACAACCCAGATCCTCCAGAAGGAGGCGCTCTTACTGCCCGGGTCATCTCCCGGCTTTGTCTCTATTTTTTATCCCATTTAAAGTGGGGTGGGGGCTCACTGCCACAGCGCCTGTATGGCACTTACAGAGGTTGGAGGACAACTTGTGGGAATCGGTTTTCAAGTGTTCTGAGACTTGAACTCAGGTTCTCAGGCTTGGCAGCAAGTGCATTTACCTCTGAGCTATCTCGCCGGCCATATTTAAAAAAATATTTTGTGTCTCTGTAAGTTTTTGCCACGGCTCACATGAGGAAGTCATAGAACAGCTCTGTGGAGTTGATTCTCTCCTTTCACCTTTATGTGATTTCTATGGATTAGCTTTGCATAGCAAGTGTCCTTTACCCACTGAGCATTCTGGCCATTTTTTTTTTTTTTTTAACGGACCCACTGTTTGATGGTTTGAATAGGTTTGTCCTCCGTAGACTCATGTGTTTGAATGCTTGGCCCATAGGGAGTGACATTATTAGGAGGTAGTTGGAGAAAGTATGTCTCTGTGGTGGCAGGCTTTGAGATCTCCTCTGCTCAAACTGCACTTAATGTGAAACACGGTCTTTTGCTGCTGCCTGCAGATCAAGATGGAAAGCTCTCAGCCTCCCTCTCCCGAGTCATGTCTGCCTGGATGTTTCATGCTTCCCACCACAATGATGATGGACTAAACGCCTGAAACCGTAAGCTAGCCCTAGTTAACTGGTTTCCTTTATAAGAGTTACCTTGGTCATTGTGTCTCTTCAGAGCATTGGGAACCCTAAGACAGTGTATATAGCCCAGGCTGGTCATGAACATGCTCTGTAGCACGGATAATCCCGATTTCCTGCTTCTCTGCCTCCATATCCCAAGTTCTGAGATTACAGCATACTTTATTATGCCCTAATCCTGTAGGGTTATTTTTATGTGCACATGGTGTTGGGGATAGAACCCATGCTCGCCCATGCTAAGCATTTAGGCTCGGAAGAAGTTACTTTCTAAACTCCTCTCAACAGATGGCAAATGGCTTAGAACTCTAAGGGCTGAAAAAGGACATTTTTTTCCCCTTAAGTTTCCAGGAACTATGATCAAATACTTATTGTAGAACTGGGTCATCAAAGATGTTGCAATGGGTGCTACAATGAAACATTTGAAAATTATGGCACTTGTGCTTCCGTCATGAGCAGGAAGCTGCCATATCAGCACACAATCTCAGCCAATCAGATATAGAGGCTTCATTGATGGACAGGTTTGGGACCTATACCTTCTGCTCACCAGGAGGGAAGCTGCCCACCCACCGCCAGCTCACTTTTCCTCAGTCCCCCGCTCAGGAGGTAAAGGAGTCTGTCACACTTAACTGCAGCACTGTGGCTGCTCATCCTTTTGTCCTCTTCCCTGTGACTCACTTCCAAATCAAAGTTTCAGGAGTGATGGAGCCCAAGCGACAGCTGGAGGATTCTGGGAAATACAGCGGTTTTTTTTTTTGTTTGTTTGTTTGTTTTTTTGGAAATACAATGTTTTAAATGAGCATCCACTATGCAGCCCAGGACAAGTGCTGAACGAGCCAGTCTACTTTGGGAGCTGTAGACAATCCTTCCTCGTTTTTTATGACCAAAGCATGTGTAAAAGAGGATTACGCTTCTCAGAGGTTTTATGAAGCATGCCTGCAAATTTTTTTCCGGGAAATTTCTTTAACTGTATCAGTTAATTTCCCCCACGTGTGAGAAAAGCTGTAAGATAAATCCTGTTTGTATTAGCTTGAAAAACATATGTTTGTGGAAATAGTCACAAGTTAATGACAAGGCTGGAGAGAGGTTGGGCAGTTATAGGACTTGGCTGGATGGAGACATTTTTCAGTATATATTTGAAGCGTTTGAGTTTAGAACCACAAATATATATTATATATTAAAAATTGAATTATAATATGTAAAATCATGAGTATGGTCAAAACTTAAACTATTATTTTTTTTTAATAGTTTTCTGCTAGATGCAGTGGTAATCCCATCACTTGGGAGGCAGAGGAAGGCAGATCCCTGATTTTAGGGCCAGCCTGGTCTACAGAGCAAGTTCCAGGATAGCCAGGGCAACACAGAGAAACTTCATCTTAAACTAAAACCAAAACCAAAACCAAAAGCTTAACAAAAACAAAAAAGAATTTTCGCTTTAGTCATATCTGGTTCCAGCCCTTTTGTTTTCAGTACTGCTAGTGTGTTTAATATACATATTTATTGTTTCTGTTGCTTTTGTTGTTGTTTTGAGACAGTGTCTCACCATGTAGCCTTGACTGGCCTGGAACTTACAGAGA
Source organism: Rattus rattus (assembly GCF_011064425.1). Lineage (NCBI taxonomy): Eukaryota > Metazoa > Chordata > Mammalia > Rodentia > Muridae > Rattus > Rattus rattus. The sequence goes on from NC_046164.1 coordinate 3,839,802, forward strand.
TCTGCCTGCATCTGCTACCCAGATGGGATTAAAGGCATGTGTCCCTATGCTTGGCATTACTATTTTCTTTTAATTAAATTTTGGTTAGCAAATAAAGAAATTGCTTTCATTGTAACACTTTGAAGATACATCGTTATATTTTGATATTATTCACCCTACACTGTCCTTCTTCATTCCTCTCTTGCTCTCTTTTCCGTCACCCCATCCTTACCCCTTCTGCCTCCTTTTGTGATGTGTTCCCTTTATTACTCCTTCTGGTTCTTCCTCCTAAGATTGTCTTGCTTTGTCCATGTCCTACAGGTGTGTGTGTGTGTGTGTGTGTGTGTGTGTACACACATATATACACATATATATACACACACATATACAAATACAAACATACACACATATACATACATACACACAATGCACACAGACATACAATGCACACACACACACACACACACACACACACACACATATTTAGAGCTAGAGACCACAGCAATATTGCTTGTTTTTATGACTTTTTTTCTCTTTTTCCTTCTTGATTATTTTATCAACCTTTTCTAGTAACCAGCTTACAGATTTGCTATCATTTTCTTGTTATTATTTTTCGGAATGCAGTTTCCTGGTAACTTCGTTGGGCTCTCTGTCCTCTTTTTAACTTGTATATTTGACATATCTCATTTTCCCCTTGTTCCTTAAACTCCCCTTAAGTCTAATGAGAGCTTCTAATTTCCCTGATGATTTCTTCTGAGTCTATACACAGACTTTAGTATACAATGCTTTGCTTTTTTTCTTTTTGAAACTCTCAGGGTCACTTTTATTGCTCATTTGAAGAAGTTTAAAACTTCTATTATTCCTGTGAGTTAATTTTTTAAAGACAATAAACCCTAGATATTGTGGTGTCTTATTTCCATGTACCACACTATGAAGGAAAGTAATAGGTACCTTATTCTCATCTGGAAACAAACAAATTAAAACCTATCCATTCACTTTGGCATCATGATTGCATTTCTAGGAAACATTCTCATATTAAAAAGAAAGCTACAAAATAAAATAACAGCAAAGACTTTATAAACCTAAGCAATCACTGCAGTTACATTACAAAATAGCCCAGTCCGCACTTTGTTTCTAGGTCAGAGACGCAGAGGTTCTGAGTTTTGTCTTCTCTGTAGACCTCTCTCTATGGCCTCTCTCTCTCTGTTTCTTCCTGCTTCCTTTTCTGACCATCTTGCAAAATCTGAAAAATCAATTCTTTTTCGATTATTTGCCATTTGATTAAATTTAATATGAAGCTCATTCGAATCTCATTTGCAAATTGCAACAGTCTATGCACATTGTTACGGATGCGTTACAGTAACTTGAGCCATTGTAATGTGGATAACCAAATCAGGGCACTAAACAGATCCAGCTCTTTTTTTTTTCCTCTGGATCTGGGGACCGAACCCAGGGCCTTGTGCTTGCTAGGCAAGCGCTCTACCACTGAGCTAAATCCCCAACCCCCAGATCCAGCTCTTTAACTACTGATCATTATATGTTGGAAAACTCAGAATTTCTTACCACGAAATTTAAAAATGGCTTATTACAGTTTTGTGTGTGTGTGTGTGTGTGTGTGTGTGTGTGTGTGTGTGTGTGTATGCATGCAAACACATGGAAGTCAGAAAAAAAAACTGGTGGGAGCCAGAGCTTTCTTTCTACCATGTAGATCCTGGGGTCTTAACTCAGGTTCTCAGACTTGGTTGCAGGCCAAGATCCAATGAGCCAGATCCTCAACCCTTGAGATCATTTTGAAATACACTGCATTTTATTTTGCCACCTCTGTGTTTTGGTTATCACACTTGGTTTAAACTATGTGCTTTCCTTCCTAACCTGTAGCGACCATGATCCTATCCTATTCTATAAAGTTAACGTATTAGTTTCATCAAGTGAGCGCGTGTATATGTCCTTTGTCTCTCTGGGTCTGGTTTAACATGATGATCTACAATTAAATCCTATACATGTTGCTGGGAATGGCAGGATTTCATTCATATTTATGGTTTCATGAGCCTCTCGCACCCACCAGGAGGTCAGAGCAGATTAACAATGCCTCCCTATAAGCCTGTGGGGGCCATTTTCTTTCAAGCTACCATATATATGAAAGATAAATCTGCCAGAAAAAAAGTAAGTAGCCGTATGGGGAGAAAGTATCAGACTGGACAGCGAGATGGTCCACTCAGAGTCTGGCAGGAAAGTAAGAAAATGTGATTATTCTAATGGTACAGGTGATATACCATCCTAATAATATTCCAGAGTCAGGGCAGGGCAGGCTCCCCAGCGATGTGCAGCATCCTCAGAACTTAGCTGAAGGAAAGCTCCAGAAAGGAAGGGAGGGGAAAAAAAAATCAATTTATCCAGGTCTATTTCGAGTTACCCTGAAAGTCAAGCCTCAGGCTTCTCCCCCAAGGCTACCATGGTTTACATATTTCAGGAGATTCCTCAGGTCTATTCTGCTTCCAGGCTCAGTGGTGTCCCTAGGTGGTTTGCTTTGGACAATGGAGTGTAAGCGGAAGTAGGATGACTCATTCCTATTGGAAACACAGAAGGGCGGGCACTTTTACCTTTGCTGTGCTGCAACAGTGGCAGAGTTCCCCGAAGATACTAAACTGTTTCTCTCTGCGTCTAAGAGTGCAGAGAGTGGAACACAGAGATAATCCCCTGCAAAGTAACATGTTTGCTGTTATAACCTCCCCCCCACCACTGGAGAAAACAGGTTATTTGTTACTGTATCATAAGCTAGCAAAACTAATTGTTATGTATACATATATTTATATACATATATCATCAATATTTGAGTATTAATTTATATTTCAAAATTTAAAACAATAACTTCCAATTCAAAGTTAGTATAAACTGGGTATATGAGGGTAATGAGTTTGAAGCCAGCTTGCTACAAAGAGAAACTTTATCTCAGAAAAAAAATACACCCTTTTTTTTTTGGTATAAAACATTAAGTATGAATAGTCTGTATGTGCTGGCTAATCTTATGTTAACTTGATACACTAACCAGAGTTATCTGTAAGGAGAGAGCCTCAGTTGAGAAAAGACCTTCATAAGATCCAGCTGTAAGGCTTTTTCTTAATCAGTGATTGGTGGGAGAGGGCCAAGCCCATTGTGGGTGGTACCATCTCTGGGCTGATAATCCTGGGTCCCTATGAGAAAGCAGGTTGAAGTCATGGGTCCTTCCATTCGCACTCATTGGTTGGTGGTTTAATCCCTGGGAGTTCTGGTGGGATCTGGTTGGTAGATATTGTTGTTCTTCCTATGGGGTTATGAACCCCTTCAGCTCCTTCAGCCTTTTCTCTAACTCCTCCATTGGGGTTCCCTTGTTCAGTCCAATGGTTAGCTGCAACCATCCTCATCTGTATCAGTAGGGCTCTGGCAGGACCTCTCAGGAGACACTCATATCTGGCTCCTGTCAGCAAGCACTTCTCGGCATCAGCAATAGTGACTGGGACTGGTGGCCGCATATGGAATGGATCCCCAGGTGGGGCAGTCTCTGGTGTCCAGCATTAATAGGAGCAAAAGCTCTTGGTCCTGTAAAGGCTCATTTCCCCAATGTAGGGTAATGTCAAGGCGTCGAGGTTGGAATGGGTGGGTAGGAGTTGAAGCAGGAAGAGAGAAGAGGGCATGTGGGAGAAGGGGGGAAAGGGGATAACATTTGAAATGTAAATATATATCCAAAAAAATAAAATTAAAAAAAGAGGCAGGTTGAGCAAGCCATGGGGAGCAAGTCAGTAAACAGCACTGCCCATGGCCTCTGCATCAGCTCCTGCCTCCAGATTCCTCTCACGTCTTAACTTCCTACTCTGACTTCCTTCAGTGATGAACAGTGATGGGGAAGTTTAAGTCAAATAAACCCCTTCCTCCCCAACTTGCTTTTTGGTCACAATGTTTCATTGCAGTGATAGAAACTCTAAGACACTGTATAGCATAGAAACAGGAATTATAAAGCAACCTTGAGACTAAAACTTAGCTGTAGAATTTACACTAAAATATTGCTTTGTAATTTCTATCTTGAAGTAAACAACTATTTCTCAAAACTATTTTTTATTCCTTTTAAAGTTCATTACTCTTTGGGCTACCATAGAGAGTGGACTCCTCATGGTATCTTTAGATGAATGTGTCATTCTGCTTTGTTCTCTTTCATCCCCTCCCCCCCTGCTCTCCCCCTCAGCTGATTCTCCTTCAGTGTCCTCAGTAATACGGCTTTCTGCTCTCCTATTGTATGTATCCTGTTGTTCCATTTTCCATTCTGCAGAAGAGTTCTGCCTCGTATCATGTTCTTCTTTCTAGTTTTGTGACCTATAAATACATGTAAGTTACACACACACACACACTCCATTCTTTTTTTAAATTTTATCCAATTAAGTCTTCTTTCTTTTGGTTAAATTGGCTCAGAATTTTTCAGTTTTGGTTATTTTTTCCCAAGAAACTAGCTCTGATTGATTACATGGATTACTTTTTAGTCTCCATTATGTTTTCTTTTCTTTTTTTTTTAAATTTTGATGCAAATATTTATTTGGCCTACATTTTCTGGTGGAGTCTTTACTGTTATTTCTTCTGCTTGGTCAAGTATTAGAGCTCCTTCTAGTGTGATATGTGGGCTTTGTTGTTGTTGTTGTTGTTGTTGTTGTTGTTGTTACCTGTTTTTCATTTGTTTTGTTTTTGATTCATTGAGGGTTTTTTCCCCCTTCTAACCTTTTGATTAAAAACAAAACAACAACAAAATACTTCAGCTCCCTGGCTGGAGAGATAGCTCAGCGACTAAGAGCGCCTTCATTGAAACCACAACCATTTGTTACTCCTGCTCCAGAAAAGAATGCATTAAAAAAATCATGAGGATGCGAAGGACAGTAAATATAATAAAATGACAATGAAGTAAAAATGTTGCTAAATCTGTAGAAAAGAAAAAACAAACGGAAGTATAGGAGGGAAAAGAAGTGTAACAGTTTCTTTCTGGATCCTCAAAGTTGGAAGATTATCAGTTGCGCCTGGGGTAGGTGTCAGCTGAACGTGGACACTTGTCTTCCTGTCTCTGCTATCGCTGAGCCAGGACAGTCCGGCTTTAGTAGTTTCCCTTTTCTATGTAACAGGGAGCCTTTGGTGGATACACTTACCTTTGCGTTCTGTGGGAAAGTCTCACTTTCCCAAGAACCTTCCCCTGGGGTGCTAACGCTCTCAGCTAGGATGGTTCCCACCATGTTTGGTGTGTGAGAAGCAACCACGGCACTGCGATCAATACAGGCTCACGCTTTCCCAGTCTCCCAAATCTGCCGGACAGAGGGATGCTCCTGGAACTTGAGCATTCGCGGCCTCATAGCAATAAATGACAGGTGGGTGGCCTTAGCTTATCAGTCTCCAGCAGTCTTTTCTCCACAGCTGCGACTCTGTGGCGCTCCCTTGTCTGTAACAGGAAAAACACATCTGTGCTTCCCCAACCTGTGTGTTTACTGATTTCACCCACCTCCTCCGGTACTTGGATTTTCCAAATAGATTCTCCTTCAGGATGGCGACCAGGCATTGTTATCTAGTCACATCGTACGCCCCCACCCCCCGGTCCCAAAAATTGAATTCCCTCCTTGGACCGGTTTCCCGGAAGATTCCCAGGACTCATCAAAACCTGCAGCTGAATTTGAGACGTGTTAGGGTGGCGGCTTGTCCTAAGGGTGGGGCTGCCTGCTGCTGTGTAACTTAGCTTCAGGGAGCTGCACAGCTTGCTTGTGTGTGTGTGTGTGTGTGTGTGTGTGTGTGTGTGTGTGTGTGTGTGTGTTTTCACTTCCTTTTCCTTTTGGGGTCTCTGAAACTCTTTTACTGTTTCTTTCTTTTGGGAATAAAGTCTATGTTTTTTTCTTACTCTGACTCTTGGTCAGCTCTCACAGAGACCACCTCGTTTGACCTCTTATCTGGGAGCCCCCCAAATTTTCACTGTTAAGATACTACAGATGAATCCTAAGTGGCAATGTTTCTTGTTAATTTTTGATTTACAGCGATTACTTCAGGAATAGGGTTTGTACAGAATTAAAGTAGATCCTGGTCCATTGGTCATTATTATTTTAAGGCTGAAACCTGTCTAAGTGTATCAATACTTTATTGATGGCATAGGGATATCAGATAACGTGTATCAATACATCTTCTTGTCTGCCACAGTGCCTCTTTCCCCTGAATCTGTATCTTTAACATCTTCAAAGCAACCTTTACAGGACTTTTCTTCTTACGTTGACTCTTTTGAAATGAGAATGTCTCAAGTACATTTCTAAAGGGCCCCCCTCCCAAGACTTACACTTTTTACATTTATATCTTTTAAAGATTTATTTTATTTTATCTGTATGAGTATTTTTTTTACCTGTCTGTATGTACAGGAACCTTATACTTGGTGCCCATAGAAGCCACAAGTGGCTGTCAGATACCCTGGCCTGGGGGTCACTAAGGTTGTGAGCCACAACTTGGGTGCTGGGCACAGAACCTGGGTTTCACTCAGCTAGAATTACACACCACATGAGTCACCATTTAAATGTCCAGTTCAAGAGCTTTGATACATTCATATCATTACAATCTTGGAACATTTTATTAGCTACCATGCCACTTGCTCCTTATTTTCTTCCCAGCAGCCAAGCTGCTGAATCATTCCACCATGTTCCCATTCTTAAAGATTATAAATGAAATTGTGCGTGTGGTCTTTGTGATTGGCTGTTTAAAAAGCTTATCCTTTAGGGGGGCGGGCATGTTGGTTTGCATTATAAGGTCATCATGAGTATCCAGTGGCACCTTTTGGATGTGTACTATGATGGATTGGCTTCTATTTCGATGAAAATAGTCATGTCTTTGGAGGCCTTTTCTCGTTGTTCTTTTGTTTTGTTTTGTTTTCCACATAACATATGCGATGGGGAAAATGAAGCCAGAAGAAGGTAGAAAGAAACAAACAAACACAGAAATAAAACAAAAACCGGCCTGCAGAGGCCCAGGGAGGCAGCAGGCAGGCAGAATCCAAGTGCAGCCCTCTCTAGGAATTTAAAGAAATTGCTTTCCTCACCGCGCTTCAGAAATAGTTTAAATAGTTGGTCTGCCTGCAAAGGCTTGCTGCCTCCTTTGCAGACATCAAGGAATGTACTTTCAAAAAATCTGGGAGCCTTTTTAAGAGCTTGTTATTAAACAAATCTACAACAAAGAACAGGGGAGGCTTGTGCTTAATTGTATCAGCTCCTAGATCGCAATTCCAGTTGATACGTGCATCTATCTATCTATCTATCTATCTATCTATCTATCTATCTACCTAGCATCTATTTACTGATCATCTATCTATCTATCTATCTATCTATCTATCTATCTATCTATCTGTCTACCTAGCATCTATCTATGATCATCTATCTATCTATCTATCTATCTATCTATCTATCTATCTATCTGTCTATCTATCATCTATCAATCTACCTATTATCTATCTATCTATCTATCTATCTATCTATCTATCATCTAATCAATCTACCTATTATCTATCTATCTATCTATCTATCTATCTATCTACCATTTATTTATAACAACTATCCATATCATCTATCCATAACCCAAGCAGGGGTTCAGAAGACCAAATACCTTCCAGCACACCTCAGCCAATCTGCTAACCCCAGGCATCACTACTCATACTACATTCACAGGCGGCCCAGGGATCCTTTTCTGTCACAGCTCTAAAAGCATTTCCAGCAAATGCTCTCTTTTAGCACAAGAGCAGAGGAAGTGTGCCAGGACTGTGAACAGCAGGAGATATAACACGAGGTGGCAGTCTTGTCCCAGTGAGCACTTTAGAGACTGGTGCAGCATTAAAAACAGGACTTGCAGTTTCAAAGGCATAGTCTATGAACATGTCCAAGGCTCCCTCAGGAGACAGACAGACAGACATGGCTGGCCTTTCTTAGAAGGCCGTGCAGCGCAGGACTGAGGTACAGCAAGAACCAGTGCCTGGATTATGATTTATTGTACACGATTAGCCATCTTTATATTTGCCTTTGTAACTTACAGTCCCTTTTACTCTAAAAACATTGTTATATGGTGGTAATTCTGTGAATAAATGGTGTGTTTTTGATCTTCCCAGTAAGATCCTGTTTTGTCTTCAGATTTTCAGCCTTCATTCAGTCCTGAAATGCATAGAGTTCCTGAATTGTGTCCTTTCTCTTGACTCTGTAATTGTACTGATGGGCGTGTTATAGTTGTGCATGATTCCTGGTCCTTTTTTTTTTCTGTCTCAATAAGTTGTCACCTTCTAGAAGCTACTGATGACACCTTCTAGAAGCAAATGTGTAAGGCTTGATATTACATCACATTAAAATACCCTCTATGGGCACCTAGCAAATGGTATCTATTGCTTTCATACAGGTCCAGGAATTTTAGTCTGCAAACATTCCAATCTTGTAAATACAAGTGTATTTGTGTATATCTTGTAGATTTGGCCCAGAGGCACTTGGCTCCCCATCTTAAATATCATGGCACCCTGACCTTAGGTCGTCAAAGACCATGTCACTTCTCAAATACACATAACTCACAACTATAAGACAGTCTTAGATATTTTTATCCCTGGTCTGGTTCCATTCAATCTACAAGATCTACAATCAGTCCATTAAAGAAACATGGGCAAATAAACTTTAATTCCTTTCATGAAATTAAAAGTGTTTTCATAAGTGGAAAGAATAAAGTGTGTGTCGTATGTGTGTGTTAAGACTAAAACATAACCAGGCCCCCCAGAGCTCCTGGGGACTAAACCACCAACCAAAGAGTACACATGGAGGAACCCATGGCTCCAGCCGCATATGTAGCAGAGGATGGCCTTGTTTGGCATCAATAGAAGGAGAAACCCTTGGTCCTGTGAGGGCTCAATGCCCTAGTGTAGGGGAATGCCAGGGTGTTGAGGTAGGAGCGGGAGCATCTCCATAGATGCAGGGGGAGGGGGTGCGGGAGAGGCGGGAAAGGGGATAACATTTGAAATGTAAATACATAAAATATCCAATAAAAAAGACTAAAAGACACACACACACACACACACACACACACAGAGAGAGAGAGAGAGAGAGAGAGAGAGAGAGAGAGAGAGAGCGAGAGAGAGAGAAGGTTGTGAGGACAAATATTTGAGCAGAAGTGCTGCAAATATCCATATCCTCTGGGTTTGCCAGAGAAATGACTTTGTAAATTACTCATCTTTTTAAATGGATAAGAAAACCTATTGGGCTACCCTAAGCTAGGTGGTCTTCAGTTTCCAGTTTAAAAGAAAAGAAAAAAAGCGTGCTTCCCCAGTGTTTGCATTCTCCAGTATGACCCTGATTCAACTGAAAAACCTATAAATGTCAGTGATGCCTTATCCCTTCATGGGGCCTCGGGCCAGATCCCTACTTCTCTGAGCTTTGCTTCGCCCACTAATGGGCAGCAATAGCATGAGTTTTCAGAGTTGCTTGACTATCGGAGACCCTTAGCCCATACTTGGCATTGCAAAGCCACACCCCAAATGGTGGGTGATGCCTGTGTGAGTCAATGGAACCCAGAGAAACAGAATCATCCGAATGTATATAAGTAAGAAGAAGAGATTAATTATAAGTAATTGGTTCGTGTTATTATAGAGGCTGATGAGACTCATGATCAATAGCTAGTTAACTGGAGACTCAAGAGAACCAAGTATGTCACTCTAGCCATGAGCTCGAGATTTGAGACTTGCTCATTTAGCTTGAGTAATGATGTCACAGCCGTTATTCCTTCTCATAGAATAGAGGGGCAGTCTTTAGTCCTATCTGGGATTTCCTCTTGGATGAAGCTCACTCTTATTAGGGAGAACAATCTGCTTTATTTGATCCATTGATATTTTTATTAATTTTTCAAGAATGTGTTTTGATTATACTCACTCCTCCAAATATTTCCAGATCCAATTTCCCTTCCCTACTTGTGATGGTTTGCATATGCTTGGCCCAGGGAGTGGCACTATTAGAAGGTGTGGCCGTGTTGGAGGAAGTGTGTCACTGTGGGGTGGGCTTGGAGACCCTCCTCCTAGCTGCCTGAGGATGCTCAGTCAATTGCTGGCTTCCTTCGGATGAAGATGTAGAACTCTCAGCTCCTCCTGCACCATTTCTGCCTGGATGCTGCCATGCTCCTGCCTTGATGATAATGGACTGAACCCCTGAACCTGTAAGCCAGCCCCAGTTAAATGTTGTCCTTTATAAGACTTACATTGGTCATGGTGTCTCTTCACAGCAATAAGACGCTAACTAAGACACTACCTACACGACTTTGTATAATCTATGAAGACCACTTTGTACTGCCCAAATATTCTTGGATGTGTGGTCTTCCATTGGAGCATGGTTGGTTGACGTATAGGGGCTACACTCTTAGAGAAAACTGTCTCTCCTTTCCCTAACAGCTACCAATCCCTAATAGTTCTAGGAATAGGGATGGAATTTTGCTTATTCTGTTGTAGCCACTGAAAGTTTATATGTGCAGTTGCCCTGCTGTATCCAGAAGACACCGTTTGCTTGTAGAGGTCCATCTTGTCTGGCTTTTATACTCTTTTTTTTGCTCCCTATTTTCCAGTGATTCTGAAGCAAGCCTTTTTTTTTTTAAACAAACTATTTATTTATTTATTTATTTATTTATTTATTATATATAAGTACACTGTAGCTGTCTTCAGACACACCAGAAGAGGGAATCAGATCTCATTGCAGATGGTTGTGAGCCACCATGTGGTTGCTGGGATTTGAACTCAGGACCTCTGGAAGAGCAGCCAGTGCTCTTAACCACTGAGCCATCTCTCCAGCCCTGAAGCAAGCCTTAAGAGAAGGAAGAGTGGCATATATGTTCCATCTAGGATTATGAATTTTGCATTCTTTTATCCTTTGTACTTTGGACAGAGAGTTGTGGATTTCTGTGTTAATCACCATCTACACAAATAGAAACTGGTCAGCTGGGGGTCGAGGGATTGATGTGTGTAAATCATTAGGAGTTTGTTAAATACTGTGTTCATTCAGTTGCATAATAGTAGTAGGCTCTTCTCTAAGGCCTGTAGCTTGTCTTCCCATAGATTATTGGACTGTTAATGGTGCCAGGTATGGGTTCCATCTTTCAAAGTGGGATATAAAATCAATCATAAAGTGGTTGGTTACTCGCATGATGCTTGTACTGCTATTGTAACACTCACTGTGTTCAGCGGCTGATCATTACTGTAGTCCGCAGGGTTCATAGTGGGGTGTGATCAATACTTGCTTTTCTACTCTAAGAGTGTACAGAGTACCTTGTAGCACCATGAAAGCTAGCCAGTAGGGATGGAGCTTCTAGGTCAGTACCAGTTTGATCTCTCCACGTTCCATGAATCAAGGGTATGGTGTCAGTAACAAGGCCTGGAGAGTAACCAAGAGCAAGACAATGGCCAGTAATGTTTGGGGGATTTTCAGACATTATTGACCAAGGATTCTACAAGAAATAATCCATTCCTGACCCCTGACTTTTTATTTGCTGGTCTGTAGTGTCTAGTATGGGCATCGCTGCCCTATTGGGTAGTTGCAACACACACACACACACACACACACACACACACACACACACACACACACTTCTACATTGGTAGGTTCCCTGTGGCTTTTCAAAACAGTCCCTTCACATCTTCCCTTCTCTACCTTGCTCTCCCCAGCAACCCATTTTAACCCTTCATGCTCCATTATTTCCATCCAATCTTTTATACCAGTGCATTCTAACTCCCCTCCTTTGAAAATCTCTTCCCTGTCCCCTTAATAATTTCCTAACCCTTGTGAGTATTTGAAATGAAACACACAAGATTCAGAGCCAACATTCACAGGTGAAAGAAAACACACATTTGTTCCCCTGGGTCTGGTTACCTTACTCAGAATGATTGTTTTCAGTCCTTTCCGTTTATTTACAAACAATACTTTCATTTCATTTAACAAATGAATAATATTTCATTATGTAAATATACCACATTTTTACTATCCATTATCTGCTGATGAACATCTACGTTGTTTCTGTTTCCTAGTCATTATGAATATGGCAGCAATGAATACACACAAGAAGGTATCTGATGGCTCTTCATATGCTCTCTCTCTCTCTCTATGTATGTATATACATATATATAAGATATATAGGCATATATAGATTATATTCAAGATATTCAAGAATATTATATATTCAAGAATATTATATATTTAATATATATATTCAGCTCTTTGTATATTCCAGATACTAACCCTTGGTCAGATATATCGTTGGCAAAGTTTTTCCCCACTCTATACAGTGCCTCTTCTATCCCGTGATCATATCCTTTCTATAGCAATTTGTTAGTTTCATGAGATCCCATTTATTATTTGTTGGTATCAATGCCTACATTATTGGAATCCTGTTCATAAACTTCTTTTCTCTGCCAACGAATCCAAGTGTATTTCCTAATTTATTTTTGGTTGTGCCTTAAATCAGGGATCAGGTCATATGGTGATGTCTGCAGTCTCTTTGGAGTAGAGTTTTGTGGGGGTTGAGAGATCAAGTTTTATTCTTCTATACGAAGCTTTCCAGTTTAGCCAGCACTATCGATGCTCTTTCCTCCAGTGTATTTTGTTGGATTCTTTGTCAAAAGAAGACTTATCGATCACTGGTATAGAATTAAGGACCGACATACAAACCCACACTCCTGTGAGAAGTCTGTTTCATGGCTGCACCATGCTGTTTTTATTACTGTGGCTCTGTCTTGGATGAAGAAACTTACAGCAATTTTGGGATCGTTTTGACTATCTTGGCTCTTTTTTTTTTAAGTTTGCTTTTTCCAGCTTTTGTGAATAACTGTATTGTAATTTTGACGGTGACTGCCCTGACTCTGTAGGTTGCTTTTGGTAGAATGGCCCTTTTCATAACAGTAACCCTGCCCATCTGAAACGTGGGAAGTTATTTTTTCAGTGTCACAAAGTTTTCATTGTAGAAGTCTTCAAACTTCCTTAGTTCATTTATTCCATGATTTTTTACAAAGCTATTGTGAATGGTATTATTTCCTTTTCAATGTGTTTGCCATTTGTTTATAAGAAGGACACTGATATTTATGGATTATTTTAGGACCCTGGTGTTCTGCTGAATGCATTGTTAACTGTAGAAATTTTCTGCTGGAGACTATAGGGTTTTTTTTTTTTACATATAGAATCATATTATCTGCAATAAATACACTTCTGCTTCTCCTTTTTCTAGTTACATCCCCTTAAGATCATTCTTTTCTTCCTCTTTCTTCCTTCCTTCCTTCCTTCCTTCCTTTCTTCCTTCCTTTCTTTCTTTCTTTCTTTCTTTCTTTCTTTCTCTCTCTCTTTCTTTCTTCCTTTCTTTCTTTCCTTCCTTTCTTCTTTCCTTCCTTTCTCTAAAACTTAAAGTGATGTTGATGAGGAGTGAGGATATTGGACATCTTTGTCTTGTTTCTGATTTCATTGTGAATGCTTTGAATTTATCACTATTTAGAGTGATATCGACAGTGGGCCTGTTATAAACTACCTTTATTATATTGAGACATGTTCCCCATGCCCTTATTTTTTTTCTAGGACTTTTTCTCATGAATGGATGTTGGATTCTGTCATAGGCCTTCTTTCCATCTAACAAGATGATCATGTAATTTCTTTCCTTTATTGTTTGGTGGATTAAACTTACTGACCTATATATGTTGAACCATCCCTCATTCTCTGGGAAAAAAACCAAGTTGTTATGGTGAATAATCTTTTTGATATGTTCTTGAATTCTATTTGGATGTATTTTATTGATAATTTTGTATATATGCCCATCAAATCTATTGGCATGTAATTTTGTTTTTTAGTGTATTTGTTGTCTGGTTTGGTATTATGATAATGCTAGCTTCATAAAAAGAATTTGGAAAAGTTCTTCTTTTTCTATTTTGTAGAATAATTAGGAAAATATTAGTGTTGGTTCTTCTTGAAAGATCTGGTAGAATTCTGGCCTCAGCCCACATGGGTCCCCCTTTTTCAGTAGGAGATTTCAAATGACTATTTCTATCTCAATAGACGTTATGGGTCTGTTCAAATTATTTATTTCATCTTGACTTAACTTTGGTAGATTATTTCTAGAAATGTATATCTGGAATATCTTTTAGATATTCCAGTTTTGTCTAAATATTGAACGTGAAGGTGAGATATTGAAATCATTCACTGTCACTGTGTTGGCATTACTCTGTGGTTTTAAATGCCATAGTGTTTCTTTTATGAGATGGGTGCTCCTGTGTTTGATGAATGCACACTTAGGATTGTAATATCCCATCACTGGATGCTTCTTTTCAAGAGTCTAGAGAGTCCTTCTTTATCTCTTTTGGTTAGTTTTGATTTGAAGTCTGTTTTGTTGAATATCGGCATGGCTACCCCTTGATAGCTTCTTGGTTCTGTTTCCTCGGAATGATCCTTTCCATCGCTTTATGCTACGGCGAGGTCATTTACTGTTGGTGGGGAGGTGTGTTTCTTGGAAGCAGAGAGGAAATGAATCCCATTTCATTTTCCAATCCGCCATCCTGGGTCTCTTCACTGGTGAGTTGAGACCATTAATGTTAGGAGTTGTTACTGGAAAAAAGAATCATATCGATTCCTGACATTTTGTTGCTTTTGTGGTGGTTTATTACTTCTCGGTTGATTCACTGTTCTGGATTTGTTTGTTCCTCTTGCTGTTTAAGGCGTTTTTACCTTCTCTTCAGTCTAAAGTCCTTCCAGCATCCTCCGCAGGGGGTTTGGTAGTCACAGATTTCTTAAACTTGCTTTTATTGTGGAACTTTTTTTTTGTTCTCCTTCAATTGCAATTGAGAGTTTTTGTATTTATAGTAGTCTGGGCTGACCTTTGTGGTCCATCATGGCTTACAGAACCTTGGTCCAACATTCTCTGGCTTTCACAGTCTCCATGGAAAAACCTGCTCTTATATTGACATGAGCCTGCCTTTGAATTTAATTTGATCTTTCTCTCTTGCCCTTTTGAGTATCCTTCCTTTGTTTTGTATATCCAGTTTTTTACTATTATAGGCTGAAGGGAGTTTCTTTTCTGGTTCTGTGTATTTTACATTCTCTATGCCTCTTGGACCTTAACAGGCATCCTTTGACTAGGAAGGCTTTCTCCTATTACTTTGTGGAAAGTGTTTAATGTTCTTTCGGCCCAGGACTCTTCTATACCTAGTCCTCCTTTTATACCTACTTGTAGTTACGGTCTTTTAAAACAGTGTTCCAGAATTCCTGTGTTCCATTACCAGATTATTTTTGATTTATTATGTCTAGTGATCCAATTCTCCCACATTGTCTTCAAGACCTTATAATCTCTCTCCACTTGATCTAACTTTTTGGTGAGGTTTTACTCTTTCCTATAAATTTTCTGTTTGAATTTTTTCTTTTAGGCTTTACTTTATTTCTTTTCAGGGATTCTCCTTATTGAATTCCATTTTATGTCTTGAATTGTTTTCGTTATTTCATTTAACTGTGTATTTTGCATTTTCACAGGCTTCCATCCAGCATTCACTCCTATGCCCTGAGTTCTTTGATTACATTTGTCATTGCTATTTTGAAGTCATAACTCTTTATATCATCTAAGATACTTGTCTTGGTGAACTATCAGAAAGCAGTGTTAATTATTGGCAGGGGCATGTTGCTTTGGTTGCTCATATATGTGTATTTATGTGCACACATGTGTATCTATGTCACTGGTAGGTTCTTTAACATGGAAATCTTATCTCTCTTTTATTGGATGGGTGTCTAAAGCACTCTGCTTCCTGTCGCTCCAACTCTTCAGGCGATTGATGAATTGTATTGGGGCTTTGATCTCAGTCTTTGGAAAAATCAGCCCTGATGTTTGAATAGGGGATTAGAATGAGCCCAGTTCAGCTCCAGGCCGGTGAGGTTTCTCAGTCAGGAGAGTCTGTGGAGTTAGGAGACTCTCACAGCCAGTCTTCATGAATGAGGGCAGTGCTCAGAAATTTTCCTCAGGTGAAGGGTGCTGCTGGAATTCACAGTGCAAACCAAAGATCCCTACCTAAAGGGTGGGTACAGGATGTGCTATCTGATTTCTAAATAGTTATTGTGTAAATGAAGCTTTTATTCTCCAGAGGTAATTGTTGTCTCAGAGGCTTACTGCCTCCCTTGCTAACCTAGGCCTAGTCCTAGAACCTTCTAGTATAATCTATTCTAGGCCTAGGATGTTATCAGCTTCTGAGACTTACTGCTGAAAAATCTCACCCTTTCTTGTTCGTTCTGAACTCTAGCTGGCTGGTTCAACTTAGCTGAAAATGCCCCTTCACACAAACCGATTCAATCTGGCTTCTCTCAGCTCACCCTGAATGGCTCTACTTGTCTCATAACAACTTTGGTGATGTGTTCTAATCTTCCGGCCCCTCCTCAGTCTCTGGCTTGCTCTCTGTGTTTTATCTATGTCTAGGATTGTTCTTTCTCTGCAACCTGTCTCTGTCCCACTGGCCAAGTAAAAACTGTCTTCTACCTCTATTTCTCTCTTTCCCTCTTTCCTTTTCTCTCTTCGCATGAGAATTGGGCATCTCCTATTCTGCCAAATCTTTCTCTAATCATCACTTTGTCTGCCACACAATTAGACATTTTCAAACTTGGCTGCTTCCTTTTACAAACTAACTTTACCCTCACAACTAGAAACAAGTTTTTTTTTCCCCAGTAAATAACACAATCTTGGTATGATCAAAAATCTTGCAGCATCATTGTTTTTTTAAATTTGCAAGATTAATTAAGCATCATCAGCATTGTAGAGACCTGTAACAGTGATTTTTCTGGATAATAGCTTGTTTTCTGCTATAAAATGGATAAGTGTTGTTGGCTGTTTCTCTAGCTAAGGTTTACACTATCAATTTCCACAATTGTAAATTCTCACCCTCAATAAAACTTTTAGCACCTCTATGCTAATTAACTCAGACTTAGTGGTTTTTTTTTTTTTTTTTTTATATTTTGGTTTAAAGAGCAATACCAATACAGGACCCTGATCTCAACCATGAAATGTTTATCCATTTTCACAATCTTGGGCCAGAGAATTGGCTCAGTGGTGAAGAGCAGTCAGTGCTCTTCCAGAAGTCCCGAGTTCAATTCCCAACAACCACATGGTGACTCACAACCATCTGCGATGGGATCTGATGCCCTCTTCTGGTGTGTCTGAAGACAGCAACAGTACATGCATATACATAAAATAAATATTTAAAAAAATCTTATGCAGAATTGCAAATAGTCATGGTCTGGTGAGAATCGTTTATCTAGGTAATTCACAAAAGATTGTTCACAAATGTATTGCCAAATACAGCAAACCAGCCTCCTCAAGGGGCATAGTACCGGTGAAAGTGTGTTAGTCTCAGGCTTGAGTAAATAAGGAGAATGAGCAGAAAACAGGAGACCGAGGTAGTTTTGTGCATGCTCAGTGGTTCACATATGGCACATCGCACAGAAAGAGGCTTGACCAGGCAAGGGGCAAGCAGCATCGACACCTTCACTTCATCAACACAACGCCATCCGCACAAGAGTCCATGAACAGAGCCCATAGGATGTAGCGGGCACAGGACTCAGCCAGCGAGACTATCCATGTAGGTCAGCTTCCTGTGGCAAAGATTAGGGTCAAGTATGTGTGATGTGGCTCTACTGAAAAGTGTGAGAGCTCAGCACAGACTTTAACGTGTTCACAGCTTAACACCGGCAGCTAATCTCTGCCTACGTTAAACGGATAGGAGCACATCCTCGCGCATTTTTATTGTGTCTATGTTCGGTTTTTGTGGAAAAAAAAAAGATTTTTATTTGCCTGCTGCTCCTACCATTCACTCGGTCAGTTTAGAATGCTTCTTTAAGTATGTGCTAGGGACATAAAGACCGTATTTGAACTCTGCACCGATACGTGGAAATCTCGGAAGTAAGAGGGGCAAAACCTCCAACCACATTATGGAGTCCTATGAGCATGATGAATCATGGGAAGAGCAGAGATAAACGAGATGCAGAAATGGGCTGGTTTCCATTCTTCAGAGGTTCTTTTCAAAAAAATTTAACATTTTTTAATTTTCGTGTTATTGTTTACCCGTGTGGATGTTTTCCTTGCCTCGATGTCTGTGAATCCCACTAACTTCAGTGTCTGTAGAGGCCAGAAGCGGACATCAGATTCCCCGGAATTAGAGTTACAGGATAGATGAGAGCTGCCAGGTGAGTGCTGGGAATTGAATTCCGGTCCTCGGAAAGACCAGCCAGTGCTCATAACCTCTGAGCTACCTCACCTTATTGCAGAGATGTTCTGGAAAGGCCTTCTGGAGCATAATCCTGTTGATTCCCGTTCTTATTCTCAAAATGATTCACCTTGAGCTTAACCCTTCGGATGTCTGTGGTTGATTCTATGGCTCTGAATTTTCTTTTTCTGTGTTTTCAACTTCATTGTTTATGTTTATTATACTTCCTTTGGTTGCTAGGAATGGGCTAACTAGGATCTGGGCTAAAGATATTCTCTATAAAAATGGTCGCTTGTTCAGGAACTCATTTCTAAGAAATGATTTTTAAAGTTTACCTTTACTAATCAAACTTTCACTGTAACCAATTTAATAATAATAACGTGCTTTGAGATCATTTGTGTACCCATTCGGCTTACATACTGTGTACTTAATCTGCCCAGTATTAACTGAACTTTAAGAGAAACAATGTTGCTAATCTCATTGTGCTTTGGAGTCCCTGCCGTGTGATACCATGTGCCCCGTTTTTCTTTGTTAACCAGTCATGACCCTAACTCAGAACAATGTATATGTGCGTAAGACGTGATGGCTAGACTTAAGACCATTTACTGAAAACATCAAGGAGCTGAGAACAATGTCCTCATAGAAGAAAAATGTTGAAACCATCGTGTGGGTATAGACTGATAACATCTGACTCTGGTTTTGTGGCTTTTCTGAGTCAATAGGGCCAAAACACAATTTTCTCCTTTGTGAAAAGATTGAGACAACCTTTCCCCATTCTTTTTGACCATACAATCACTGGGTCTGTCAACAGCATTTATTCAGGACTCCAGCTCAGAGATCGGTGCTCTGTTAGACAAATCAGGCTCTCTCTTGGGTAAGTGCCACCAAGGGGAAAGAAACAGACAGTGTGTGGGATCCAGCAGTGTGCTCAGTTGGTTGTAGGTCCATGGTGGCCTTCTGAGAATAAATCTGGGGATTTGTCTTTGAATCCTCCTTTTGAATAAACAATATGTAGGCCCTGGCTACCTTCACAATTCACTGCCCATTTCTATTTTTTTTTTTTATGTTTTAAAAGTTTGTAATCATAAACTCTGAACCCCCCCTGTTTTTCTTTTGTTTTTAGTCCTTTTCTCCACAGACACGAGAAGTGTTGGTTGGTCATCTAGGTCACACTGGCTCCCATTTTTGAAAGCAGAAATACCTGCTATTTTTCCTCACCTCTGTTGCAATTCTATTACATAGTCTTTCAGTTGGAGTTTTTGCGCTTGCTTTCTCTTTTCTTGATCAATTATACCAAACCTTAAAACATTTCTGGTATTTATGGTGTGTATGTGCTTGATTTAGAATATATACTTATTTAGAATGGTGAAATTTTTAAAATCTGTTTTTAATCTTTCCCCCTTTTATTGAAAATGGATTCATTCCCCAGACGGTATTTCTTCATTAAGTTTCCAGCCCGTCTGCTCCTCTCAGTTCCTCCTCATCTGCCCCCCTCCCATTTGGATCCATTCCCTTTCAGTCTCTCATTAGAAAAGGGTAAGCTCCTCAGGGATAATGATAAAATATAGCAAAATAAAATCTGAGAGAAAACAAAAACGATTACCTTGGAATTGGACAAGACCAACCCCAAGAAGGAAAGGAGCCCACTAGAGGGCACAAGAATCAGAGGCCTACTCTGTCCACACCCAGGAATGCCGTACAAACACTGAACTGGAAGCTAAATCTACGTACGCAGAGGTCCTGGGGCCGACCATGCAGACCTCGTGCATGCTGCCCCGTCTCCGTGAGTTCGTGCGAGCTTTGCTTATGTCGATCTAGAGAGTCTCGTTTTCTTGGTGGCCTCCATCCTCTCTGACTCCTGTATGCTCTCTGTCTCTTCCTCTGAGGGTTCCCTGAGACCTCAGAGGACGGATTTGATGGAGACATCCTAGTTCAGGCCGAGTGTTCCCAGGTCTCCTACTGTTGTCTGGCTGTGGGTCTCTGCTGTTCCCATGTGCTGTAGGAGGGAGCTTCTCAGATGATGGCTGGATTACACATTGATCTATGAGTTTATCAGAACATCGCTGGAAGTAAACCGTTTACTAATATTTTAAAAAGAAAATCTTTGTCACTTTTTCCTTCTTGACTTGTAGTTTCCAGAACAGTAAAGAGTTAATGGTTTCGTATATAGAAAAATAAATAAGGTTTCATCCTCTCTCTATATATAGAAAAATAAATAAGGTTTCATCCTCTCTCTCTATTTTTAAGACAGGGTCTCAGTACTTAGCTAAGTCTGGTCTCTAACTTATGGCCATTCTCCTGCCTCAGGCTCCATAGTTCTGAGACGGTAGGCATGGCCACTGTGTCCTGGCCTGTGTTCCTGAGATACTGAACATGCTGTAAAGCTTAGTGATTTGCTTTTCTATTAACAACATAATCAATACTAAGTGGTTCAGTCCAATTTGGGTTAGAATCGTGGCTTATTTTATAACTTGCTCTCTGACCTTGAATAAGTTACCCAACCTCCGAAAATCAATTTTCTCATTTCCTGTGAAAGTTAGCCTGGAAGAAAAAAAAAAAAAAAACCTTGTAAGATCCCTGCTTGGCACAGACCAAGTGTCTGACAGATGTTATGCTATTATAACTATCTGATGGCCATTGAAAATTTCTGCACTTAGCTAGAACATCATCAGAATCCCTACCGTGTATTATTTATTGGTCTGAAGTTCAAAGGTAGGTGAAGAACTTAGTGTTTTAAAGCGTTCATGGCCGTGGAGTGAGCATAACATGACAAACAGAAGGTTGGATGAACACCAAGAAAGCCAGAGTTGGCTGCAATACTGGCGGTGTGACAAGAATAATTTGGATTGCTTAATGGTGCACAAAGGTAATGAGGAAGTCTCTCTGTGCGTGTGTAGTGTCCTCATCGCCATGTTCTCCTGAGGCATCTATGAATCAAGACAATCAGATCCTTTTATAATGTGGATGCACATTCTACTCGCTTTGACGTGTTCTTGATTTCTAGAGGAGAAAGAACCTTTGCAGAGAGATTTGAGTTTTTCCTTGTATATGTATATTTACTGGGACATTTCTCACCTTACACCTTATGGACTAGCTGAAGTGAGTTGGGTGTTTAAAAAACAATTATCTGCAGGAAGCAGCAGGACTGGGACTAAGGACTGGGTCTCTTTGCTGCTATCAGAACTGAGTAGCTTTTTTTAAGGAAGCCTCAGTGGAAGCAAAATAAAAAAAAAAAACTCTAATTAGTTCAATTCAGTTCCATATATATGACCTGAACATCTACAATCCAACAGGATGAAGTCTATAAACAGAAGAGATTGTGTGTTCATGCATTACTTCAAAATATAACACAGCATTCATTTAAATCACCGTTAGGGTTGCCATATTATTAAAATAGTTATGATATAATATATAAGCCTGTTTAGGCTCCCAAAACAACTTGTTGATAATCTGGTTATAAAAGCAACACATTTTAGTTTTCATAGCACCCTGATATTCTAAGAAAAAATTGAAGCATTAATATTACAATTTTTATAAAATACGAGTTTCTTGAATACACAATCTCTAGCA